>NC_056732.1:1548385947-1548608447 GCF_019279795.1 Protopterus annectens | reverse complement strand
CGTGAATATGGTTATGTATTATAAGTGTGAGACCTACTTTTGCAAGTTATTAAAAGCAAAAACAAAGTGTGATTGTTATGGAAAAACTGGTAAACTCATCTTTACACTGTTTAACATTTTCTTTTTCGCAGAGGTCAGCCCTTATTTCATCTACAATATCAGGGTATGTGCCTTCACACCCTATCTAAATGTATTTACTAACTCTAAGGTCACTGTACCCGGGGAAAAGGGAGTATACCAGGGTAAGAGAAATTTAAAACTTAACATAAATTCATTCATAATCTCTCTGAAGACTGCATTAAAGGTCCCAAAAATGATAATAAAGACTGATTGAAAAAAGCGACTAAAATAATGCAGAAGGATATCTTCCAGTGTACTGAAGTAGATATAACACTCTGGTTTTGACAGTATGTCACATAACAATGTATTCCTAAAGTTCTTAAAATGTGCATTAATGTGTACATATCTTCCATACATAAAAAACTTCTAAAATAAAAACAAAGAAACAAATAAATACAACTTGCAAAATGCTGTAACTTTCGTTTCCATTTCATATACTTATTCAAGTTGGCAAATAACACTGATTTCTCAAGGAATAAAGAAAGTGCACAAAAAATAACAAGATAACACTGGTACTACATCTTATGATATCTGTAGTGAGCAGTAGTGATCAGTAGTGAGCAGTAGTGATCTGTAGTGAGCAGGAAAACAGCCAGTGAGAATAAATAATATGAATAAGCAAAGAAAAAAAAACAGAAAAAAAGGAAAATGTAAACTGCATAGGTTCATAGGTATGTACTAAGCTAACAACCACCAGGGCCTTTATAAGCCTAGTCATGCAACCAAACCCATTGCACCCCTTGGTAATTAGGAGGGGGGTGTTAATTTAGAGGTTGCTAAAAGGTTATGTGGGTAGTTATATTAGTTAGGGAATTGTTTACTGTTGGCCTGTGTCTATAAGACATACAGGGGATATCTCAGGGATGAATTTGCAATTTTCCATCCAATGGTCAAAATTCTGACTGAAAAAGGGTTAGGGATGGACTCTGCTTCACATGGATAGGAAGCTTATTCCAGAGCGTGGGAATCCTTTGAGTCACATGTCTGTCTCACCAGCATGTTCTCCTTATGTTACAAACAGATCAAGTTCATATCCCAGGATCTAGCGTTTCCAGTGCTCCTAGTTTTGAAGATATGTAAAAAATCCATGAGGGCTAGGTGTAAGGATGCTTTATATGCCAAGCACAGATCACTTCTCAACAACCTCTAGTAGACTGAGTATTGAGATAGGGCTCTAAGGTGATCTGTGTAGGACAGTGTGTCTTAATACCCTGTATTCTCTTAGTGAGGAACATCTGTGGGTGTTCCTTCTGTTTGCATATGCCTGGATAGGCATATTTCAAAGGGGGCATTGTACTCAGTAATGGGTCTGATGAAGGGGGGATGAATAGAGTAGCAGTAAAACTTCCTTGGACCTGGATGCCATAAGCTTGGCAACATAGAATGAATTTCTTACTACCCTTGTTATGTGTTAATCAAAGGCCAGATTACTGTTTACACGTATTCCCAGATCTCTAACTATCAGGTCAACTCTTATGGGTGTCTTACCAATGGAGTAATTTGGCTGAGTAGATGTTTTCCTAAAAGGCACTATTATGCCATTCTTTGCACTGAGCTTTAATCTGTGGCTCTGGCACCAGTCATTTGTCTGTGTTAGACCCTTTTGTAGGATGTTGTTGTCATGGTGGGAAATTATGACAACTAAAACAAGTAATAAGGCCAGCAACTAAGTGGCTGTGAAGAATCAATTTATTAGTAACACATTAAACTTCCATTTCACAGACCGGTTTCAGCATAGAGTTTACTAAGCCTTCTTCAAAAGGCTTAGTAAACTCTATGCCGAAACTGGTCTGTGAAATGGAAGTTTAATGTGTTACTAATAAATTGATTCTTCACAGCCACTTAGTTGCTGGCCTTATTACTTGTTTTGGATAGCCTGTTTGGCCGTGCATTTTCTCCGTGCAGGGGACTGCTTTTTCATTTAAATTATGACAGCTCCCAATTTGAAGTTGTGAAGTTGGTGAGTTGGAGGCCACTGACATTAGATACCACCATTTTTTATTAACTAGACATGACTTTTTAAGCTTTTTCTTCTCTGTTTCCATTTCAAATTATAATGTGTATCTGGCACATTCACAAACTATTGCAATGGAAGCAGAGCCACCCAGCTGGGATAACTGCATTAAATTCAAGACAGCAAAAACATAAGTTGGGAGGCTACATATGCATGCTGCAGTAGAAGTAAAAAAAATGGCAAACCATTCCATTATTGATCTGTTGCTTGGGTTAGCATTTGAAATACTACTTAATACAAGTTACACAGCCAAACTTTCAGTTTAAATAGTTAAATAAGGAGCAAGTGAGCACAGTTTTCCCTTTGAACCCCAGACATACATAGACGCACAAACAAAATCAATATGTACATGTACATATATATCTATATATCTATATATATATATATAAATATATATGGGTCCCTTTAAGAAATGCAAACATTTACTTAACTGACTTTTAAAATGCTGAGACAAAAAGGCCAACGACTGCACAACACCGATGTCTCTGATCACTGACTTTCCACTGCAGGCAAGTAACCTCTTGTCCATCCTGTTGAACTTTGTGCCCCTTACCCCCACTGTAGTGTGATCTCGGAGTTGTTATATTTCATTAGGGGGAGTGTGGGGGTGACGCTCGCCACATGGGTGGGTTTGGTTTTCTTTGGTTTATGTTTTTGTTTAGGATGGTTAATCATTTATTTACCTGGAGTGGTACATCTGTATTCTGGTGCTGTCGGCCTTTTCTTTTCAGTGTTATGAGTTTCGGGTAAGTGAAATTTTGCTCTTGGAAAGTTGGAAAGTATATATATATATATATATATATATATATATATATATATATATATATATATACTTCTTCTTCTTTCAGCTGCTCCCGTTAGGGGTCACCACAGCAGATCAACTGTTTCCATTTCTTCCTGTCCTCTGCATCTTGCTCTGTCACACCAACCACCTGCATGTCCTCTCTCACCACATCCAAAAACCTTATCTTAGGCCTTCCTCTTTTCCTGTTACCTGGCAGCTTCATCCTTAGCATCTTTTTCCCAATATACTCTGCATCCCTCCTCAGCACATGTCCAAACAAATGTAATCTTGCCTCTCTGGATTTGTCTCCAAACCTTCCAACCTGGGCTGACCCTCTAATATACTTATTCCTAATCCTGTCCATCCTCGTCACACCCAGTGCAAATCTTAACATCTTCAACTCTGCCACATCAAGCTCTGACTCCTGCTTTTTTGTCAATGCCACTGTCTCCAACCCATATAACATAGCTGGTCTCACTACCCTCTTGTAGACCTTCCTTTCACTCTTACTGGTACTCGTCTGTCACAAATCACTCCTGACACTCTTCTCCACCCACCCCATCCTGCCTGTACTCTCTTCTTCACCTCTCTTCCACACTCACCATTACTCTGAATGGTTGATCCCAAGTATTTAAACTCATCCACCTTTGCCACCTCTACTCCCTGCATCCTCACCATTCCTCTATCCTCCCTCTCATTCACACACATATATTCTGTCTTAGTCCTGCTGACCTTCATTCCTCTTCTCTCTAGAGCATATCTCCACCTCTCCAGGGTCTCCTCCACCTTTTCCCTACTCTCACTACAGATCACAATGTCATCTGCAAACATCATAGTCCACGGGGATTCCTGTATGATCTCGTCTGTCAACCTGTCCATCACCATTGCAAATAAGAAAGGGCTCAGAGCTGATCCCTGATGTAATCCCACCTCCACCTTAAAAGCATCCGTCACTCCCACCGCAGACCTCACCGCTGTCACACTACCCTCGTACATATTCTGTACCACTCTTACATACTTCTCTGACACTCCCGACTTCCTCATACAATACCACAACTCCTCTCTAGGCACCCTGGCATATGCTTTCTTTAAATCCACAAAGACATAATGCAACTCCTTCTGACCTTCTCTGTACGTCTCCATCAATACTGTCAGAGCAAACATCACATCTGTAGTGCTCTTTCCTGGCATGAAACCATACTGCTGACCACTAATCATCACCTCCCTTCTTAACCTAGCTTTCACTACTCTTTCCCATAACTTCATGCTGTGACTGATCAATTTAATCCCTCTGTAGTTGCTACAGCTCTGCACATCACCCGTATTCTTAAAAATCGGTACCAAAACACTTGTGTGCCTGTTTTGTAGCTCAGACTACAGTGCGGGTAAGGGAAAATTCCCTTTTCCCCACTGTAGTGTGATGTCGGATTGAGAAAAATAAAGTGGGGGGGTGCAGGGAGGCAAAGCCCCCCTGCAGAAATGTAGATTTTTTATTTTTTTTTTAACTACACATACACGGAAGCACTTTTCGATGTTAAGCGCTTTCGTGTATGTGTGTTCGATGTTTTGTGATTCGGACATATGCTATTTGAGCATGTGTCCTAGACCCATATATATATGTATATATATATATATGTATATATATATATATATATATATATATATATATATATATATATATATATATATATATATATATATATATATATATATGTATATATACATAAACATACACATATATATTTATATAGGTGGTACAGCGGTAGCATTGTTGCCTCACAGCAAGAGGTTCTCCTGTTCAATTCTCAGCTGGAGTGCCTTCAGCGTGGAGTCTGCATGTCCTCCCCTCAGTCGAGCGGTCTCCGAAAGACATGCATGAATGGGCATGCCTTCGCTGAAGGTTGGGTGTCGGGCTGGCAAGTCGACACCATAAAAATTGACTGCCAATCATTAGCGGACCGGAGTATTGCTGTGGCGACCCCTAACCGGGAAAAGACAAAAAGACAAACAACAATATATATATAGCTTACTTTAATTGCAAAATTTGTGAGACATCCAATTACATTAAGAATCTAGAGTCAATGTACATGTGGCACTGAGAAAGCTGTCAACACAAACACTACACCTCAAACACCACCCAAACCTACACAACACACACCCACATATGTGGAGGTCCTTAACAAACCATACCCAAACAAAATAGACCCCCCCAGAGGCAAACACACATGAACACCACTGCCCACCACACTGCACAACACACATAGTACACTCACCTGTGTAATCCACAAAAACACACACTGCACCAAATGATGAATTTCAGGTAGTTATCCAATAGAGGCTGTCCATTTCAAAAATCCACAAGTCTCAGCCATTCACTTCAACAGTTTATTAAAAAACACACAGCACAAAAGATATCGGATTAAGCACTTTCATCTCTTATCCAGAGACTTCATCAGAATCAAATACCTTTGTTCTGTTGTGGGAGTTTCCCCTACAATTTGATTTTTTTCATGGGAAAAGAAGGATTAGGGAAATATTTCAAATTATAGGGGAAACTCCCACAACAGAACAAAGGTATTTGATTCTGATGAAGTCTCTGGATAAGAGATGAAAGCGCTTAATCCGATATCTTTTGTGCTGTGTGTTTTTTAATAATCTGTTGAAGTGAATGGCTGAGACTTGTGGATTTTTGAATTGGACAGCCTCTATTGGATGACTACCTGAAATTCATCACACTCACCTGTGTCTCACAGCCACTAAGGCCTAAACATAAACCCAACATATTAGTCATAGGAGACTCCATTGTAAGATACACAGATGTGCCCCTCACCAGGCTGGATAAGGAGAAAGTCATGGTTAGTTTTTGTCAGATGCCAGAATCTGCGATATCACCAATGTACTCAAGTCTTTTAACTACAGGTACTGTTATGACTCTGTCATAGTCCATGTTGGTGTGAATAACTTCAGATGTATCTCCCTGGACTATATGAACAGAAACATGATGAGCTCACTGAATGTGTGTCCCAGGTAGGTATGTTCCTAGCCTTAAGCAGCATTCTACCATCACCCAGAATGATGCCTCAATACAAACAGAAAATAATTGACTTTAACAATTGGCTTAGTTTCTGTTGTTATTCCAAGGGGATCCAGTACCCGACAGCCTGGGAAGACATGATTGACAAACCACAATGCTTTGCCAGAGATGGCCTGTTTCCCTTGGGCTTCAGGCTCCTGGCAAAGGCTCTTGCCACCCCCATAGTGCCTTTTTATGCAATGCCATGAGATTAAAACTACTAACATGAAAATTTCATCAAAACACAAATTAAAGGTCATGCTGCTAAACGCTAGGAGTCTAAACAAGAAACTGCACTCATTGTAAGCATTCTAAACCCTGGAAGATGCTGACATTTGTGCAGTCACAGAAATTGTGCAGTCACAGAAACGTGGTTCAAAGCCATGGAGAGCACCCCAGCCATACCAAGTTACTCATCCTATCATACATTCAGACCCCAAACCTTGGGCAGCAAAGCAAAAGGAGGTGGAGTTGCAATATATATTAAAGACATACACACCTCCATGCTGGTCAAACAGTATGACACACAGGAGACCCTCCAGGTGCAGTTAACCATTGACAATACCCTATTCAAATCATAGCTAGCTATAAGCCCCCACCTTTGACTCAAGATGCCCACTGCACCTATCTGGACCTCTACAAAACTATCAAGATTCAACCCTTTACCCTGATCCTGGCTGACTGTAACTATCCAACAATAGACTGGAAGAACTACTCATGCCAAAACACAAATGCACTGAAATTCATTGATTTTGTCAATGCAAAAGCCTTGGAACAGCTGGTCAACACCCTTACAACATGTGAAAATATCTTGGACTTGGTATTAACCAACATGAGTAACCACTGCAGCATCCCTACAGTGTCATCCTTCCGGTTTGATCCGACCACAAAGAGGTAAATTTCGAAGTCACCATCTCCCCCAATCCCCCTCCCCCAGCTAGGGTCAAACAAAAAACCTTCTCCGAAGCTGATTACAACCTCTTGAAGGAAGCTATAAATAGCTTCACAACCCCCTCCCCCTCCATAGGAACTGGCACATATGTCCAAACCTACATCAAAGTACTATATGAGCATTTATATAGCTGCATGGAATCAGGAATACCAGACAGGATAAAATCCTCCTCCTCAAGGAAGAGTAATCCTGTCTGGTGGACATCTGCAATAAATAAACTCTATAATAAAAGGAAAAAAAAATGCAGCCCCAGACCAATAAGGAGCAGGTGCCTAATTGGAAGGAATCTCTCCTTAGCCTGAACAAGCAAATAAAAGCAATAGTGAAATCCTCCGAAGCAAAGTTTGAGTACAAACTGGCCAAATCTACTAAAGACAGCCTTCTTCACATATGTCCGAATCATTCAGATCTTCTCAGAACTGGTGTTCAAGGGCACTACGTATGCAAATGCCATAGATATAGCTGATCTGCTGGCAGATAAGTTCAGTGAAAACGTTACCCCCCGTCCCCCCATCAGTAAATCATTACATCCCCAGCACCTGCCCCCTCCCCTTATCTCTAGGGAGCAAGTCACCATTGCCTTGTCAAAAGCAAAAAATACATCCTCCATGAGACCCGACAACATCTCGGGCTACATTCTACATGAACTCAGGCAGGAACTTGCAGCACCACTAGGCACCCTATTCAACCAAAGCCTGAGTACTGGCTTCATCCCAGCCAAGCGGAGGACAGCCACTATCATCCCTTTGCACAAAAGTGGAGCGTCCACCGATCCAGGAAGTTATAGACCCATCAGCTTAACTAGCCTGAACTGCAAGGCCATGGAGCAGATTATAATGGACCTCATTAACAAGGCCATCAGCAACCTCCAAACATTCAATCCCACACAGTTTGGTTTTGTCAAGGGGAAGTCATGCCTGTTAAATTTGGTCGACTTCTTTGAGACAGTCACCAAAGCCATGGACAAGGGGAAGACAGTGCACACCACATACCTTTACCTGGCCAAAGCCTTCGACAGTATTCCCCACTCAGGTATAATAGATAAACTCTCTCAACTAGGCATCAATCTGTATGTTACTAGATGTGTAGCAAACTGGCTCACTGATAGAAATCACCTAGTTGAAATAGTGGAAGTCACCTCAAGCAGTGGATCCATAATGAGCAGTGTACCCCAGGGATCAGTCTTGGGGCCTCTGTTGTTTAGAATATACTTTTCTGAGGTGCAGGCCAGAACCAGTAGGCTATGGATAACCAAGTTCACAGATGACTGCAAGATGGGCACTGTCATCAATTCCCCTAAAGATGTGAACATTCTCCAAGAGGGTCTCACCCAAACAAATGACTGGTGCCAGAAACATGGCCTCAAACTGAATGCCACAAAATGCATCATCATCCCCTTTGGGGAGAGTGACAGCCCCACAAATTATCACATTAATAATAAGGTCCTAGGCACGCAGTCAGTCATGAGGGACTTGGGCACCCAGGTTGATAGCAAGCTGACTTTTGACCAATATATTACCTTTGTTGTACAGAAAGCTTTCTACATGGCCCACATCATTAGTAAGGGTATTTCATCCAGGGACAAGGAGGTCATAACATCCCTGTATTCTTCCCTTATAAGACCCATTATTGAGTACAGTGCCCCTTTCGGCATATACCTCACAAAGCACATGCAGCAGCTGGAGAGACCACAGAGGTTCCTCACCAGGAGAATCCAGGGCCTCAAACATCTACCATACACAGACAAGCTAAAGGCCATGTTCCTCTAATCAGTCTCATACAGACTCCTCAGAGGTGACCTCTGTCTGGCATACAAAGTAATCTCAGATCCCGCCTTGATGGGACTGCTGCATATCCACAAGTCAAGCTCCACTCGAGTAACCACACTCGTGACCTCAACCTGGTCTGTGACCTTAACAGGCTTTCTTGGCGGGACAGATTTGTGTCCCAGAGACTCTCTTTTCTGTGGAATAGACTCCCTCTTCACGTCAAGCAGAGTACCTCATTAACCCTTTTTACGCGCAACCTGGATTACTAGATTGGGAACAGAAAATACACCCCTGGGATTCCAGCTGTGTCCCTGCTGGACAGGGGCATCAGGTGCTGACTTGTCGGAATATGGGCTAAATTCTTGGTTAGGCTTGTGAGGGCCTCAGGGACAATAGTCTAGTTACTTCCCTATGACCCATTGATCCTATTAACAACATGGCCCCTGTCCTGCAGGACCCATGTTAGAACTCTGAGTTATGCTCACAGTGAGTTCAACATTTTATTTCAAAATTACTTTATTCATTATTATGGTTTCAGTTTATCTATTTTAAAACAATGTGTGTGTGTGTGTGTGTGTGTGTGTGTGTGTGTGTGTGTGTGTGTGTGTGTGTGTGTGTGTGTGTGTGTGTGTGAGTGTGTGAGTGTGTGTGTGTGTGTGTGTGTGTGTGTGTGTGTGTGTGTGTGTGTGTGTGTGTGTGTGTGTGTGTGTGTGTGTGTGTGTGTATACACCTGTTTTAATGTATCAACTGTTAAAAACTCGGGTAACCTGGTTCTTGGAAGAAACCACCAAAACTGCAAAAAAGCTTCCAAACAAGGCTGTCCTAGCAAAACTCTTCAATCCATCCTTTTTTATTGAAATATTCCTTAAAACATAAAACGCCAATAATGCCAACACATTCACGGTTAAGTGCTTTCATCTTTGAAGAAAGACATCCTCAGAACCATGAATGAAACCTTTAAAATCTGCGTTTAAAAACATGAATGTATCTAAACACACCCACGAACCTGGCCAGTCATATCACTCCAATTCCTAACATCATGGTGAATACAATTAGTCATAAAGCTATGACCTACCCTCCCTTTAAACATAATGAACATTTTCCACTAGGGAAAGAAATAAAGAATAATAAACAATATGCCCTTAAAAATGTTCATAATACGTTGCTGTATCATTAAATAACCAGTGCTCTTTTTTTTCAATTCACTAGTAATGGATATTGTTTCATTCAATCCAGGATAATTCATCACATCCAACTTAAGCAGTTCTCCCAATCTCCATTATAAGGACCTGCTGATATCTGTTCAAGCACCAAAAATGTAAAACTGTTAAACCATTCACAGGTCATCAAATGTTTCACTAGTGCATTCTTAAAATCCCTATGCTGGATGCTGTATAAATGCTGGTAAATATATTTACTAAGTGCAGTTTTAGTCTTTCCCATGTAGAATACTGGGCAGTTGGAACAATTTGCTATATAAACTACCCTGTATGACAAACAATTGTAAGGCCTGCTAGTATCAGAAAAATAAAAAAATTTTAATGCATGACCTTCATGACGCACAAAATGAACTGGCACCTCACCTAAGTGTCATGTTTAATCATACCCTCACCTCAGGCTTCATGCCCACTGAGTGGTGCACAGCTACAGTTATCCGACTCCACAAGGGGGGATCCGCCTTGGATCACGGGAACTACCGCCCCATCAGTCTGACAAGCCTGATCTGCAGGGCCATGGAACATATTATCATGGAACTTATAAACAAAGACATTGGCAAACTTAAAACACTGGACCCCCACCCAGTTTGGGTTAGTGAAGAGCCGATCTTGTCTGCTGAACCTAATTGACTTCTTTGAATCAGTCTCCAAAGCTGTGGATGAGGGTAAGACAGTCTAAACAGCCTATATGGACCTCACCAAGGCCTTTGACACCATCCCCCACTCTGGAATTATAGATAAACTTACTAAGCTGGGCATTAATCCCTACATCACTCGATGGGTTGCCAACTGGCTTACTGACAGAACCCACACTGTAAAAGTAGCTGACTGCAAATCCAGCTCCAGACAAGTGACAAGTGGAGTACCTCAGGGTTCAGTCCTGGGACATCTCTTGTTTGGCATCTACTTCTCTGAAGTGCAGGCCAACACTAAGGGACTCTGGCTAACAAAGTTTGCAGATGACTGCAAACTGGGAGCCATTATTGATTCCCCAAATTATGTTGATACTCTACAAAAGGGCCTTATAGAAACAGATGCTTGGTGCCAGAGCCATGGGCCCAAGCTCAATGCCAAGAAATGTATAGTTATCCCCTTTGGGAAAAAACATGTACCCATGAATTACCACATAGGTGGCAGTACACTAAACACTGAAAGTGTGATAAGAGACTTAGGGACACAGGTGGACAGTGGAAATCTTTGTATGTGGCACACCTCATCACTAAGGGCTTTTCATCCAGAAAAAAGGAGGTCATTGTCCCACTGTACTCATCCCTCATTAGACCCATTATAGAATACAACTCCCCATTTGGTATGTACCTCTCAAGACATCTGTAACAACTGGAAAGGCCGCAGAAATACCTCATTAAAAGAATCACAGGCCTAAAGCAGATGCCCTATGCTGACCGCCTTAAAAAACTCCAGCTATACTCTGTCGCATATTGTCTACTCCGAGGCGATCTCTGCTTAACATACAAGGCCATGTCAAACCCAGAGCTGTTGGACATGCTGCACTTAAAGAAATCCCAATCCCTCAGAGCCACATGCTCCAGGGATCTATACCTTGTCATCACAATAAAAAAAACATGCTTATGCTGGAGGGATAGGTTCCTGAACCAGAGACTCCCCAGACTCTGGAATAGACTGCCCATACATGTCAAGCAGAGCGCCACTTTGGCCCTCTTCAAAAGGAACCTTGATGATTGGATGGGAGAAAGGAAATTCACCCCGAGGATCACGTCAGTCGCCCTGCTAGACAGGGCGCCAGGGAAATAAATAGTGTGGGAAGAAATAGCCAGGGAATTGCTATGGCTAGGCTTGTATAGGCCCTAGGGCCGATAGCCAAGTAGCAACCTATGAACCTATGAATCTATGAATATATCTTCACTGAGAAAAATGTCCACCTTTCCTTGTTAAAGGCAGCCCTTTATTGTAAGCCTTAGTGTTCTCCAACAAGAACTTAAAATTTGGCTTATTTTTGTAAGTAAAAGATGGTGGATCAGAAAATATGTGTTTGATACTATTGTCACACTGTAGTAGTGACCAATTCCTGTGTAAAATACCCTCAATCTCTTTCACATCAACAGTATAATGAAGCACCATATTGGTTTGTGGGTTAAAGGAACAATCACTGTCCCTCCTGTCCATCTGTTGTAAACCATTTTGAATAATGGGGAACATTTCTCTCTCCTCACAGCCCAAATTTCCTGTCCAAGCTACTCCAATAAATCCAAAGGATAGCCTCATTCATGGAACATCTGCTTGACCACCTCCAACGGTTGCAAATATTCTTCATCATCTGAAGTTAACCTGGAAATATATATTAGCTGACTCTTGACCACGCCCCTTTTCTGGTGAAAAGGGTGATAGCTAGAAAAATACAAAAAGCTGTTGCAATAAGTTGATTTTCTGTGCATACCCATCATAAATTTCTGTTTATCACCTTTTCTAATTGTAACATCCAAGTAAGCAATACATTGTTCACGCAACTGAAATGTAAACTTGAGAAATTCCGTGCTATCTTGAATCTGATCATAAAATACTTTGAAATGCTCAGTTGTATCACCCCAGATGATTAAGCGATCATCAAGAACCTAAAATAACCTTTACAATTTTTGAACAGGGGAAGTCTAAGCAGAAAATCCAGTTCCCATTTTAACATAACTGCACTGGCAAACAAGGAGGCAAATGCGACCACCATTGCTATGCCCATTTTCTGTTTGAAATACGTCCCTTCAAAGGACAGAAAATTGTTGTTTAATATAAGTTCCATAAAATCACAGACCACACTGCTGTCAGTATCTGTCAATGATCAGTATTTGGTAACCATATCTTCAAACCAACATAATCCTGTGTCATGTGAGATTACAGTAAACAAACTTTTAGCATCACAAGTGATTGACAATAAATTCTCCTTCACAGGGATGTGTCTCAATTTATCCAATAAATCCTATGAGTCATTTAAAATATGTGGGAAGAGCTGGAACAAGTGCTGCAATTTAAAGTCAATGAAATTAGACAGAGGCTCAATAACCGATCTTCTGGCTGCTACAATCAGTTGAAGGGGGGATCAAGTGTGGATTTTTGGAATTCCAAAAATCTTTGGAATAACTAGAAAATCAACTCTGAGGAAGTCATACAAGTCCTGGGGAGTGGTATCAATACTAACAACCCATTCAGGACTATTTTAATTTTATGATGAGCGATATTTATCTTGTTGGATGACACAACAGAGTAAACCTCTTCATCATGTAATAAATTTAACATCCGACCAGAGTAATCAACATTATTCACAATCACAAGACCACCTGCCTTATCAGGCTTCATGCATCAAATTTCCTTATTGTTCATAAATTTGTTGAGCAGCTGCTTCTCTGATGCTGACAAATTAAACAATTTCCTAGGTTTATTACCAAGAAAAGTAGGTATGTCTTTCTCACATCGTTTTTCAAAAAAATTTACTACTGGATATAATGGTGGATTCATGGTGCTTATTCTTCTAAGCTTAGTACTTGTGTTGTTACTATTACTGACACCAAATAAGATTTGAGAATTCAATTTCCTGGTAAAAACATTCAAATCCAATAAAATGTCTTCTACTCTTGACTTTGATGCAGGAATAAATTTGAAGCCTTTGAGAAATAAGCTATAGTGTTGTGGCCCAATGATTAATTCAGTAAAATTGGAAATACGGTAATTAAAAAATGAGGTAATATTCACAGGACTTCTCAACTGTAGATCTGACTCAATAATAACAGAGTCTAAATTTGCCTCTATACTTGCTGTCTGGTAAAACCTTTCCTGTTCTTTCACCTCCTCATCTTCGTTTGAAATTGTTGATTCATGGACTTTTGGTAGCCATTCTTGTTTGATAATCTCTCCGATCTTCTCATTGTGGTCAGTTCAAAAAGGATCTCACTTTCATCATTTTCTCTTTGATTGATATCACCATAATTCACCTTATCGTGGAGCAGGGTACACGGTTTTATTGTGGTACTTAATGTTATCATGTGTTAACTTCTTATCTTTCCTCTTTTTTTAATTGAATTATCTTGTTGTCAATGGACTCGCGGCCACGGTGGTGCAGTGGTTAGCATTGCTGCCTCACAGCAAGAGGTTCTCCGGTTCGATCCTCGGCTGGGGTGCCTTCTGTGCGGAGTCTGCATGTCCTCCCTGTGGTCGCGTGGGTTTCCTCCGGGTGCTCCGGTTTCCTCCCACATCCCAAAGACATGCTGCAGGTGGATTGGACGCTCTAAATTGGCCCTAGGTGTGCGTGTGAGTGTGCCTTCTGTGGAAGGTTGGGCGCCGGGCTGGCAACTCGACACCGTAAAACTCCACTGCCATTCAAATGTGCGGACAAGGTGATCCGCTGTGGCGACCCCTAACCGGGAAAAAGCCGAAAGAAGAAGAAGAAGAAGAAGAAGAAGAATCTTGTTGTCAATGGACTCACATGATCTTTTAAACTGTGCTTCGTATTTATAAAATTCTAAGTATGTAGTGATGGATTCAGCTAATTTAGAGATGTCTTGTTTAAATTTTACCATACTACTTTCATTCGCTTTTAAAAATAAATCAGTAACCTCCAACCCTGCTCGATCAAAGAACAACAATAATTCATGGTGAAAGGCAGAATTGGATTCCCCACCTTGTGGAAACTTCCATATTCACAACCCTTTTGGTTTGTGTTGTCTCCTCAGACTTTCTGCCAAAATATAATTATCTAATTGTAGATTCTTCAATTTAAACAAGTTCTTAACCAACAGTGAAAGCTGTTCCTGCATGCTTAAATAATGTCTGTCTTCTGATCGAACATAGTCTTTAATATTTGAAAATTCAAATGTGTCTAACCAAGAAAACATCTTAGAGGTGGAAGAATAATCACAAATGTTTTTGTCTGTAGTAATAGAGGACGTACGTGCTCATCTGTATTGTTAACAGCTGACACTCTTTCCCTGTTCACCGGGTTATAAAAAGAACTCAAATCTTCAAATCTTGGTTTGGCTGTGATACAGTCTATGAAAGCTGCTGAATCAAAAGTGTTAAATTCCCAGGTTCAGAGCGAATGTATATCCTGAAAAAGCTCTTGAGAGTTGCTGGCAGACATAACCGGATACACCAAAGGACAGAATCCAACAACAGTAAAAGACTCAGGTAACCCGGTACATGGAAGAAACCACCAAAATTGCAAAAACAACTTCCAAACAAGGCTGTCACAGCAAAACTCTTCAATCCATGCTTTTTTTTTAAATATTCCTAAAAACATAAAATGCCAATAATGCCAGCACATTCAAGGTTAAGCTCTTTCGTCTGTGAAGAAAGACATCCTCAGAACTATGAATGAAACTTTTAAAATCTGCATTTAAAAACATGGATGAATCTAAACATACCCACAAACTTGGGCACTCATATCACTCCAATTCCTAACATCAAGGTGAATACAATTAAAGCCATAAAGCTATAACCCACCTACCCTTTAAACATAATGAACATTTCCCACTAGGGAAAGAAATAAGGAATAATAAACAATATGCCCTTAAAAAAAATGTCATAATATGTTGCTGTATCGTTGAATAACCAGTGCTGTTTTTTTCAGTTCACTAGTAATAGATATTGTTTCATTCAATCCAGAATAATTTGTCACATCCAACTTAAGCTGCCAACACATTTCTCTGCATAAAAGTCTATTCCCCCAATCTCCATTATATGGACCTGCCGATATCTGTTCAAGCACCAAAAATGTAAAGCTGTTAAACCATTCAAAGGTCATTGAATGTTTTGCTAGTGCGTTCTTAAAATCCCTACACTGGATGCTGTATAAATGCTGGTAAATGCATTTACTAAGGGCATTTTTAGTCTTTTGATACTATTGTCACAATGTAGTAGCGATCATTTCCTGTGTAAAATATGATATTAGATCCAGTAGTAAGTTTTTTCTAAAAATAATGTGAGAAGGACATATACACTTTTCTTGGCAATAAACCTAGGAGATTTTATAATTTGTCAGCATCAGAGAAGGAGGTGCTCAATGAATGTATGCACAATAATGAAATTAGATGCATGAAGCATGATAAAGGAGGGGATCTTGTGATTATGAATAGTGTTGATTACTCTGATCGGATGTTAAATTTATTACACGATGAAGAGGTTTACTCTGTTGTGTCATCTAATGAGATAAATATTTGTAGCAAGCAGTTTGTTACAGTTTATAAGAATAAATTCTTATTTATTTTAGTAAAAGGGGGGATCAGAGATAGGGCACAGAAACTCGATCTGAATGGCTGGGCAGGAGGGGGATGTGTTGTGCATCTGGCCACTTGATAAGTGGCATGGAAGAGCTTGGGGGTCTGGTGGGCCATTGATCTCTAATAAGCCAGTCACTAGATCAGCTTAATATAAAAATGATAAAGTGTTTTTTTTTAAACTGTTCGCAAGAGCTAAGGGGGTGGGATGCTGGTTTATGGTACTAGTATAGAGCACTGGCTGAGCCAGCCACACATCTGTGTGTTTCATATATATATATATATATATATATATATATATATATATATATATATATATATATATATCATATTATATGAACAAAATAATATTTCTGATGTTTATTTGTAAATGCACATAATATTAGCAGACATATACATAAAACTTTTGGGAAGCATTAAAAAGATCACATATTAAACAATTATGCATTGCAAATCATACAGACCATCAGCTCTTCTGATGGTCTGGTGGCCTGTACATGCTACACATTGGGAATGGACTTTGACATAGGAGTAGTAATGGGCTCTGCCTTGGACTACACCTAGAGTAAAACTAGCCCCACTCCGAGGTGTTTTGAGAAGGTTGCTATAGTTTATGTGCTGGGGGGGGGGTCATGGAGACAATATAGTTATTAATGCTTTAATTTTTCCTGAAAATCAGCATCAGTGGTGTGCACAATAAGTCACTATAACTTGCTTGGCTGCTGGGAACAATGTGCTCACTATTTACTTACCTCAAACCTCAAAGGTATGTACAGAAGTTCACTATGTATTGGATAGAGCCACTGGAGTCATCCCCAGGGTGAACTTTCTATTTCCCATCCACTCATCACTATTTCTCTTGAAGAGGGCCAGTGAGGTGCTCTGCTTGACATGTATGGGAAGTCTATTCCAGAGCATGGACAGTCTCTGGGTTATGAACCTGTCCCTCCAGCATGTTCTGTTGATTGTGGTAATGAGGTTGAAGTCTCTGGAGAGTGTGTTGTTTTTGGAGGAGAGTGTCTTGGTTCTGTTGGGTATGGCTAGTTCCATGCATTTATGTATGTGTTTGTACAGTGCATTGGTGTATGATTTGGCAGTCCTGGGTCTATTTTCCATTGGCATGGGTGCTGTGAAGTTAGCCACCTCTGTTTTTAGGAGCCCAAAGTCAGCTTTGGAGAAGTTTTTTATGGTGGTTACCTTTGCGGGGTGCGGTGGGGTGGTTGAGATGTGGATTTCCATGGTGATTAGTTTGTGATCGGATCTAACCAGGGAGGAATTGACTATTGGTGTAGAGCAGTGGTTGCCCATGTTAGTAATAATCAGGTCAAGGATGTTGCTTCCTCTAGTGGGGGTAAGAATGAGCTGGTCCAGGGGATTGGAACTGATGTATTCCAGGAAGCATTGGGCCAATGTACTGGTGCATGAATAGTTTTACCACTTGATGGAGAGGGGTAGTTGAAGTCGCCCAGTACGAGGGTGGTGGGTTGGACCTTAATGGATTCCAGGTTGCTTAGGAACATGGAGTGAGAGTCTTGAGACATGGCTGGGGACCTATAGCAGGCTACGAACTGAATCGCTGTCTTATCCAGTGTTAGTTATACCTGAAGTGTCTCAAATGCGTTATGCTGAGCTACTAGTCTGGAGGTGTGCATATCCTTTATGAATATGGAGATACCACCACCTTTGGAGCTTTGGTCCATGTTCTGGGGCCAAAAAGTGTGAAATGAATTATAGCTTGGTAGCACAGGGATGATTTCTGCCACAGGTCTCTGTTACAGCACAAATGTCGATGGTCTCCATTTTGAGGAGTGCTTCGAGTGAGTGTATCTTGAGATTTAGACTTCTATCATTGAGCAGCATGACCCCCAGATTGCATTTATTTGTAGCAGTTATGGTGCTAACTTGGTCTTTACAAAGCATCGAGGTCTGTCAATCATGTCATCCCAGGCAGACAGATACTGGATCCCCTTAAAATGACACCAGACACTTAGCCAGTTGTTGAAATCAATAATTTTCTGATTGTACTGTGGTATCATTCTGGGTGATGGTAGGGTGCTGCTCAGGGCTAGGGTCATACCCACCTGGACTACATAATCCATGAGCTCCTCCATGTCTCTTTTCATGTAGTCCAGAGAGGCACATATTAGGTCATTCACACCTACATGTACAATGACAGAGCAGAGATGGCCTGCATCTGTCACCCCTGGGTTTCGGGGTACTGGCTAAGGCTCTTGCCACCTCTATAGCGCCTTTTTTAGGCAATGTTCCAAAGACCAAATTACCACCATAACAGCTATAAATAAATGCAATCTGAGGGTCATGCTGCTCAACGTTAGAGGTCTAAATCTCAAGACGCACTCGCTTGAAGTACTCCTCAAAATGGAGGACATCGACATTTGTGCTGTAATGGAGTCCTGGTTTAGAGCGGCAGAAAGTACCCCTGCATTACCAGGCTATAACTCATTCCACACCTTTTGGCCATGAAACATGGACTGAAGCTCCAAAGGCGGTGGTGTCTCCATATTCATAAAGGATATGCACACCTCCAGACTAGGCTCAGCATAATGCATTTGTGATACTTCAGGTACAACTAACATTGGGTAAGATGGCAATCCAGGTCAGTGCCTGATATAGGTACCTAACCATGTCCCTAGACTCTCACTCCACATTCCTAAGCACCCTGGAATCTATCAAGGTCCAACCCAACACTCTCTTACTAGGAGACTTCAACTACCGCTCTATCAACTGGGAAAACTACTCAAGCACCAATACACTGGCCCCACTAGAGGAAGCAACATCTTTGACCTTGTTATTACTAACATGGGCGACTGTTGCTCTACACCAAGAGTCAATCCCTCCCTGGTCAAATCTGACCATAAACTAATTACCATGGAAATCCACATCTCACCCACACTACCCCGCAAAGGTAACCACCTTGAAAAACTTCTCCAAAGCTAACTTTGGACTCCTAAAAACAAAGGTGTCTAACTTCACGGCACCCAATCCAATCGAAAATAGCTGTATGACTGCTGAATCATACACCAATGCACTGTACGAACATGTACACAAATGTATGGAACTAGCCATACCCAATAGAACTAAGATGCTCTTCTCCAAAAAAAAAGGTGGTTCCCTGCCATTAATAAACTCTACAATGGAAGGAAGAAGCTGTTTGCACAAAAAGGTGAAGTCCCAATACTAGAAAAACTCCCTTATTAGCCTCAACAATTAGTTGAGATCCCTCATCAAATCCTCTAAAGGCAGCTATGAATGAAGAATTGCAGCAGACACTAAAAACAATCACAAAGCCTTCTATAGCTATATCAAGAACCTCCACGGCAATACACAGATTTGCTCTGAGATACTGCACAATGGTACCTCCTATACTCAGCCAACAGATATTGCCAGCATACTGGCTGACAGATTCAGTGTCAATTTTATCCCTCTCCCCCCCTAAAGGACCAATCACAATACCGGAGAACGCCAGGCACCCAGCATTACTGTAGCACAGGTTGAAGCTGCATTGTCCAAGGCCAAGAATACAGCTTCCATGGGACCCGATAATACCCCTGGCTGTGTTCTACATGAACTACAGAGTGAACTGGCACCACATCTGCGTGCCCTGTTCAGTCACAGCCTCACCTCAGGCTTTGTCCCTACCAAATGGTGCACTGCTACTGTCATCCCTCTCCATTAAGGGGGAGCGATGACAGACCCTGGGAATTATCGCCCCATTAACCTGACGAGTCTGATATGTAAGGCTATGGAGCACATCATCATGGACCTGATTAACAAAGATATAAAAAATCTCCAAACTCTAAACCCCACGCAATTTGGCTTTGTGAAAGGGAAATTATGCCTGCTCAAAGGGAAATTATGCCTGCTCAAACTGGTTGACTTCTTTGAGTCAGTCACCAGGGCTATGGATGAAGCAAAAGCACAGCATACAGCCTACCTTGATCTGGCCAAGGCCTTTGATACCATTCCTCACTCGGGAATTATTGATAAACTCACCAAACTAGGCATCAACCCCTATATCACTAGATGGTTTGCAAATTGGCTCACAGATAGAACACACAGTGTGAAAGTAGCGGACTCCAAGTCAGACTGCCAACCAGTCATGAGGGGAGTCCCACAGGGATCGGTCCTGGGTCCTCTCCTGTTCGGCATCTACTTCTCAGAAGTCCAGGCCAGCACAAAGGGACTCTGGCTGACTAAGTTCACAGACGAGTGCAAGCTGGGAGCCATTATTAACTACCCAAGTGATGCAGCCATCCTACAGAAGGGCCTCACTGAGACCAATGACTGGTGTCGAAACCATGGCCTTAAGCTAAATGAATGCGTCATTATCCCCTTTGGTAAAAACTCAGTCCCAACTAATTACTACATCGATGGGAGCCCACTGAACACTCAAGGTGTTATAAGAGATCTGGGACGCAGGTTGACAGCAACCTCTCCTTCAACCACCACATTGCCACTGTGGTCAGAAAGTCCTTCCATGTGGCACATCTCATTACCAAGGGTTTTTGCATCCAGGAAGGAAGAGTTCATCAACTCTCTCTACTCTTCCCTCATTAGACCAATCATCGAGTATAATGCCCCATTTGGCATGTACCTCACTAGACACCTGTTACAGCTGGAGAGGCCACAGAAGTACCTCAAGAAGATGATCCTAGGCATTAAGCACATGTCCTACATGAACAGACTCAAAAGACTCCAGCTATTCTCTGTCTCATATCGCCTACTAGAGGTGATCTCTGCTTGACTTACAAAGCCATATCTGACCCAGCTCTGCTAGAAATCCTACATCTAAAGAAATCCCAATCCCTCCGCACCACACGCTCCAGAGACCTCAACCTCATTAACACAATCAACGGAACATGCTGGAAGGAAAGGTTCCTCACCCAGAGACTGCCCATGCTCTGGAATAGACTTCCCATATATGTCAAGCAGAGCACCTTGCTGACCCTGTTCAAGAGAAATCTTGATGAGTGGATGAGTAATAGAATGTTCACTCCGGGGATCACTTCAATGGCTCTACTTCATAGAGGCACTGGGAACTAATGTTGGGTGGCACGATGCCAGGGCACTTCTATGGGCTATGCTTCTAAAGGCTCCAGTGCCATTAGCCTAGTACACACCTATGATCCTATGAACCTATAATAATACCTACACCACAGAAAAGAAATCAGAGCAGGTGAAAGAAATAACTGCTTTCAGAGGAAAATGATGGATGATAGCTGTACTAGAAGAAGTTTGAGACCATTCA
The DNA here is from genome assembly GCF_019279795.1 of Protopterus annectens. Lineage (NCBI taxonomy): Eukaryota > Metazoa > Chordata > Ceratodontiformes > Protopteridae > Protopterus > Protopterus annectens. The sequence continues at coordinate 1,548,587,013 of NC_056732.1, read as the reverse complement.
GATGATTTACTATTGAAGGATAGATCGTTAAGACCATCCACACATCATAAGAAACACGTGTCAATGTTTTGGCATTCTAGGCTTATGATACCACCAAAAGACTTGGTAGTGTCTCTACTCTTGCTGCGTGTGGCTTTCAAGATGCTCCTATAAGTAACTGGAAAAGGTCCTCTTCTAAAGATGAAACTGTAAAGGGAAGCATTTCTTTAGATAGGGAAAACTCATTGAATAGCTAGAAGTTATGATTATCTGAAAAACAAATCATACTTTTGAACATACCTATACTTTGTTTTTTTTTTTTTAAACAAAGTTGCATCGTCATGTGATCAGGTTATGCTCAGTTGTAAGATGTTGGTATGAAAGATTTTAATACCAATCCATAGCTAGAAACCTAGTGAAGCTGAAGAATTTATAAGAACACTATAAGAGTAAGTGGTATCCTGCTTAAGACCCTTGCATTTTAATGATTGCTAGGGTTCAGATTGAATAATGACAGAATACAATACACATAAATCCTGAGACAACAGGCCTGATGTGAATTTACACATATCAGCCGGGTGCGCAAATAAGCGAGTTATATAGTAAGTGACCAGAATGGATGCACATCTCTAGACTCCAAAAGTAATTGTATTATTATTATTATTATTATTATTATTATTATTATTATTATCATTATTATTATTATTACTATCATTATCATTATCATTATTATTATTATTATTATCATTATTATTATTATTATTATTATTATTATCATTATCATTATTATTATTATTATTATTATCATTATTATTATTGTTATTATTATCATTATTATTATTATTAATTATTATTATTATTATTATCATTATTATTATTATCATTATTATTATTGTTATTATTATCATTATTATTATTATTATTATTATTATTATTATTATTATTATTATTATTATTATCATTGATATAGTAATGTGACCTAAGGCAGATATATCACACTGTCAAATTATAACGTGATCACAAATGTTTTCTGACAGAGCATCAAATCCCCTACTTTACCAGAGCTGGCAAGTTCCCAGTGAAGGCATTACTTCAAGCTCTAAATAAGCCTGCATATTCATATGTGAATGGCCCATATCCTGCCTTCTAAAAACAGTGGAATCTGCTACTGTTGCTCTGCCAGCACATATAATCATTTGTCTCTTTCTTCACTCTTGGCCTTTCCCCGGTGTGGAATTAGGTAAAGATACTACCAATTGATAAGTCCAGTGTTGTTTCTCACACCCTGAATAATGGACAGAGAGGTACACACAGTGTTGGGCTATGTGATCAGTCTGGTGGTTTTGTTAGAGAACAACATCAATTAAGTTATACCTGCAGTGAAACACAGACAATGGATTGTTTTACAACTACTGTGTTCTGGGCATTTCTTATAAAACATGCTATTCAACTTCTGTGCTACTATGAGTCTGAAAGCTGGTGTACCACTCACCAAAAGGACAGCTTTCTAAAAGTCCAAAAACTGGTATTCCACTCACCAAAAGGACAGCTTTCTAAATGGTGACTAAATGTAAGTTTGAACAAACCCTATAACCTTTTGGAGAACAAAAATATTCAGTATTTAGTCATTTTCTTCTATCTGTGAATGGAAAAGGCTTAGGAATATACAATTTGCAATCCATGTCCACACCAGTGATTGAGCTCTGCTGCTTGATGGAGAGGAGTACACTGAAAAGAGATGATTAAGAGATAAGTCTCAAGAGATTCTGCATGTCCCAGTCCAGAAAGAACAAGTCTGTGGCACATGGCCCCAGAAGAATAACATAATAAGTTCAGTTTAATGTTTTCATGCACATTGACAAGGAAGATGAGTGGTTCTGCTTTTTCAGCTGTCCTGGTGTGTGTAAATTCTCCGCACCTCATCTTATCGGATATTTATCAGATACACTTCTGGAGAGGATAAAGCTGTAAATATAGATCTGGGACCCTCCACCCACTACTTAATAATTATCAGACAAGTATGTGTAGTGGATAAAGCTACATCTATGGCTCTCACCTCACCTTTGGGATCAGTACAGCCCTTTGAGGCAGGGAAAAGGACATAAGCTGAATATTTTCTTTGGTTATGCTTTGGATACATCTTTTTTGTCAGATCTGCGTGGGATATATAAAAAGCAAAAATGAAAGTAATACTATGTTATATAGACAGATAAAAGTTGGCTGTGAGCTGCAGAGACAGAAAATCCTGACAGAGACCCAGACAATTCTTGACAGACTACACAGGCAACCAACTCAGATGCTAGAGGAGACAATGAGAACGTGGGACTGTCTTGCTCCTCCTTTGGGAGGAGGTGGATTAGCCCATTGCCATGCTGTAACTATGGGAGAGAGAGATGGAAGGCATGAAGTGTGCTGGTTTGTGGTATGTGCTTGGTGTTGCCAAGCTATGTCCATGCAGTAGCCTTCATGAGACATATATAAAATATGTGCAGAAATATGCAAGTTTACAGGAGAATTAACAGCAGGCCTTCATTTACTAACATGCACATGAGCCACCAGGAGACGGGTTAAGGCTAGAACATAGAACAAAAAAATCTCCACTGGCTGCCTGGATGAAAAGCTACAGTGTGATGGAGAATGAATAATCATTGTCTGTACTGTGCTAAGTTTGAATTATAAGTAAATCTCTGAATATTAACATGATTACCCAAAAGAAGTAGATAAGCAGGTCATATTTATTTATTGATTTATTTATTCATTCATTATTTTAAGCTGGGATAGAGCACTAATGCATGTAAACCATGAAATAAATGCAGTAAAATTCATACAAATAAAAATACTTGAATCAAAGAGAAAAAAAATGCAAGACTGATAAACATACATGAAGGTATATGTACTGAGAGACATACCTCTCAAATGTACAGATTTTCGCAGAAGATTTTTGCCTCATATTTTTGGTTTCTCATAAAATTTGTGGTTTTCTGGCAAACCACTGAGAATTAGTTACTAAATAATGACATACATTTGAGTTTCACACTTGTTCCACACTTCATATCCTTCGGAAAATGCATCATAAACCAGAGCCAAGTATTTTTGCAACTTTGTAAGAGCAATATTTAAAATCTGTCTCTATTTTCGGCCTTTGTCCTACCATTGTTTTAGTCATTGTCCAGATTTCTTGCCATAAGAGATTGAGAGGTAGGATGACAGATCCCCAGTAATGGCAAAGGTATGGACACTGTATGCAGACAAAAAAGAAACACATTGGTAACAGTACCTTCCTGAAATCTCAGATATTTTGTAGTATAAGAAGTGATATCTCGACATGTGAGGAGCCTAGGCTTGAAAGATGCCTTGGTCTAAGTAAATGGTTGCATGAAATGTACTGTACTTGGTGATATCTGTGTTCTCATAATACTATGCTTTGTTCTATAGGAACACCTCCCAATCTGGCTATAGTCATTATGGGGGACCAGTGATAACATTCAATAAGTATCACTTCCTTGTTATCAGCAAACAGGAAAAATAAAGGTCCACCTTTGCTAACTGAGCTGCATTGCTAGAGAGTTACCAGCAGATGTCAGTATATCCTTTCAGAACATTGTAAGGTTTAGCATTATATTTCAATAAAAAGACAAGCGTTGCCAATTAAATCACTTTTTATGTTTGAAACATATGCCATTTTTTTTAATTCTCAGTGAGATTTGCTTTCTTGTTTTGATTTTCTTTCAAAAGCAATAAAGGTGTTTTAGTCACTGCTTTTTTGAAGGAAAAAGCAGAACTGCAGATAACTGTGGGATGTATGTATGGTGGTGGTGGTGGGGGGGGGGGGGTGCATTTCTGGTCCATTCTTGATTCTTTACTGCAAGCACAAGTGTCTCAAATATATGACTTCCTATCCTAATTCTGTCAGAGTATGAACCGGACAGTAGGACAGAAATAAGGAGCCCTGGATAAGAAAACGACTGAAACATGACACAACTGCAAACTAGACAATCATGATCTAATCATTACTCCAGCACTACCAGTGTATATGCAAGGCATACATTTGATGGGAATTCATAAATGAAGTATGTTATCCAACAGTTTTTATCTTGCAGAGTATTTTTAGCAAAAGGTCATGTCTGGTTCAGAAAATGACAATGTAAGCAGACATAAACATGAAAACAATAAAACATAAAGCAGTTATTTCATATAGATTCTAAATGAATGTCGCAGAGCTGGAATTGGATTGTTTGTAATAAATGCCACGTCAGAAAGTGTGGGTGACTTAATTTTAGTCACATAATGTTCTGTAACCTTAATTTCATCAGCTGCCTGAAACAGCCAGTTTCAGTAAACAGCTGTTGATGGAACACTTGTGAGCACACCAAGGGTCCTCCTAGTTATAGTCAGCAGTGTTGGAGAAGTAATTGGTTTTCTTAAGGATTTTAAGGAAATGTAGTTAAAATAATCCAATGAATTTTGACAGAAAGCCATTTGGCAGCTGCAGTTTCCCGAACATTCAGATGTATGGCTCTGTACATTACGATATGTCATAATGAAGTTAGGGAAAACACAGTGCACATTATATCAAGATGCTGGTGTAGTTAATGCAGGAATGATTCCAGAAAGTACAACAGGCTTATGCAGAAATGTTTTTCTGTAATATTTCCAGCAGGACGCACATCAAGACGTTCAAAGGGACAGGCCATGTGGAACGTAGTGGGGATGCATGTATCACGCTGAAACTGTTTCCATGAAACCTCACAGATTCCTACGCACTCAACTCACTGTGAAACTGTACAAGCAGCATAATTTTATTTCATCATTACATGTTCAAACTTCATTAAAAACTGTGTATTTCTGTCATGTTCTTCAAAGAAACATTTCCGCTTATCTTACCCAGTTTTAATTTTAGTTCCAATTTTACACGTTACATTCCTTACCCAAATACCACTGTCATATTCTAAACCTGCATTTCATTTTCACATTCTAAAACCTGACTAGACTATCACTCTTTATGTCTTGCAACATTAGTGCAGAGAAGATGGCATGTACCCCTGCACCAATAAAAACTTGTGATATCGACACAAGCAGTCACTGTGTCTCCTCCTTCAAGTATGCACATTCTAAACATCACCATCTCACACTCCGTCACCAGTCTGTTCACTGAGTAAGTGGGATGGCCTGAAGACCATTTTCAGCCACAAGGCAAAGGTAATGCACATATCAAATACAGTGTAGGAGAAAGTCAAATTATGTAATAAAAGAAAACAGCAAATAAAGCTTGACATACAGTGGTCCTACATTCTAGCACAGTACACAAGCACACTGTCAAAGAATACAGAATCAGTAAATGGTGGATAAGGATTAAAATAAGATTTGCATGGTCTAACACTCAGTATGACTTAGGAATACTGAAAATTAAAATTCCAAAATGTCCTTGCAGTAAATAAACAATACGTGAAACATGTTTGCTCACAAGAGAACACTAGACACTGGTCTAATTAACTTTCTCATTCTTTAACTGTACTTGAAATTTCAACAGGCCAATGTTATTTTCGAGAAGGCTGATTAAAAAAACAGACAAAATATACACAATGAAGTAAAGAGATGATTGGAAATAAATGGTCTTGTCACCAAAGACAGGCTTTATATGGTGTGTCATAATGAAACTTACAGATACTGAAAATTACAAAAAAAAAAAAAATCATAAAAAGGAATGACTTGAACCTGCTTTTGATCACAGCAAGAAATGCCAGCGTATTAATTAATAATTCAGATTGCTGTTGACTATGTCTATTGATCAGTATAACCACTGTATCACAGCCAGCAGTCTAGATTAGCACTATAATTAAACTCAGTGCAGTACAATTACTGCTTGTATGGGGTTTTGCTAATGTACTCTGAAATTTTTTATCAGGTTCATTTTAGGGCCGTATTTTGGGTTTAGGCACAGTACGAAAGCAGTATGTTCTCGGCAGTTCAAAATGATACAGCTTTCCTCTATGCTTCTCATCATTTCACATTAAATAACTCAACAGAAATGGAAAGAGCTCTCTGTGAGTTAATTATAAGCTAACCTCGTTTTTCATCTATGGCCGATCAAGTTATAAGTTCAAACACCACACTGATCCATTTCTATTAATACTGGCATCAAGGCACTGACAAGTAGCAATAACCCAGTTAAGTACTCCTGAAAGCTCCTCAAAGTGTTCAGCACTCCATCATCAGGTCAAATGATATGGGGAGAAGTTGTGATGAACAAGCTGTGAAGACCAAACATCTTTGTTCAGTAATATCTACTTCTAGACATGAATATCACTGCTGCCCTTAAAACCACTGTGTCAGTAATGTGACATGCAGATATACAGCTAATTAGTGATCAGGAAATAATCAAGTCCCAAATATGTGAAAGTAACCAATCAGTTTTCCATCTTAACACAGAGAAATAAAACACACCCCCACGGAGGGTCCAACAGGTTAAAATCCACTTTTTAATAAAAAATAAAAAATGTATTGAGGGCTTTCAGCCCTCACACAATGGGGACTTCATCAGAATACATCACATACCACCCCAAACCCATTTAAAAATGCAAAAAAATAATCACAATTGGCCACTGAGGGAACCAATGATAAAAAAGCCATTTATCACATGACATACTTCACATCCCGCCAGGCAGGGAAGGCACAAACCTATGATGGAAAAAATAAAGGATGCAGTTTTACCACCTAAACCAATGCATAAAGATCCTTCATTTGCACAAACTTAAAAGTTGGATGTTTAAAATGTTATATTAATAATTCATTCATTTTATTTCCAGCTTTGTTAAGGGGAAGATGTAAACCCATTTATAATCTGTCAGCCTTTTCTTTTAATGCAGGTGTTATAGAATGGGATTCATTCAACCTTGGTGGAAATATCACAGCTAATCTTAATTGGCACTGCAGTTACCTCTTATTTAACAGGTTTTTCCAATCCCCCCTCCCCCAGGATTCAGAATAAGCTGCTCAATAATACCAAATGTGAATTTGTTGAATTCTTTACATACAAGCAAGTGCTTATACAAAGCATTTGTTTCTTTTCTATGGTTAATGTCATACAAATGCTCATAAATCCTACTTCTCAAAGCTCAATCTATTTTTCCAATGTAAAACCCTGCACAACTTTTGCACCTAGCCAAATACACTACTCTGGTGGTAGTACAGTTACCCCATCTTGAACATTATTCAACTTCGCATTTTATTTCCTAAATTAATCTCCACATCCTTGGTGATATAACCACACTGATGACAACACCCACACGGTGTAGTACCCATACCATCACAACTGTTTGTTTTGACCTTATTCTCCAGCAGTTTCTTTATGTTGCTACCAGTTTTGTTAATAAACAATGGCTCATTGCCAAAGATTCTATTAGTTTCTAGATTCACTTTAAAAATGTTCCAGTTACTCTTTATATGTGCTTTATTTATCTTGACATATGGCTGTACTGCACAATACCAGCTGTCTCATATTTTTTAGACGTAACAAGGCTTTCACCATTACCATTGTTGGTAAGGCCCACCCAGAGAACTGGTTTACATTTACCCCCCATTCTCTGTACATATCCCCAATTATGTCCTCCACCATTTTAATTGGGTAACTCCTCTCACAAAACATGTATCCTATTTTGCATAGTTCTTCCCTAACATCTCAAAGTGGGAGGTCATTCTGGCTATGCGTATAGCCTGCCCCTTAACCAAACTCCTTTTCTGAGTTACCGGGTGGTTACTGGAGAAATGTAGGTATGAATTACAAAAGGTGTCCTTATGATAAATATTAGATTTAAATCCTTCTCTGGTGTGTGAAATATAAGTGTCCAAATAATTGATCCTGGATGGACTACAACCATAGGTGAATTCTAAAAAGTTAGTCATACCATTGAGATGATTTACAAAATTATCCACTTCATCTCTTCTGCCCTTCCAGAAAATAAATATATAATCCAAAAATCTTATATATAAAGGGATGTTGTTCCAAAATATACAGTTGAAAACTTTTTTTCATTCATACCTCAGATGCACAATGTTGGCATATACAGGGACGCACGCAGCCCCCATTGCCACACCTTTAACTTGTGAAAGTACTGCCCTTTAAAAAATATATAGTTGTTTTCAAAAATTAAGACCATTAATTCACAAACAAGAGTGATGTGGTCATGGTTCAAACCAGAACATGACAAAAGAGTTTCCTCAAAAAACTCCAATCCCTCCATCTTGGGAATGGTGGAAAAAAGATCTTTAAGATCTTTTGTTAAAATTATTAAATCCTCAGACCAAAGTCATGTTTCAGCACTAAATCATCAGGTCAAAAGGAAAAGTTGTAATGAACAAGCTGTGAAGGCCAAACGTCTTTGCTCAACAATACCTACTTCTAGGCATGAATATCACTGCTGCCCTTGAAACCACTGTGTCAGTAATGTGACATGCAGACATACAACTAATCAGTGATCAGGAAATAATCAAGTTCCAAATATGTGGAACTAAGCAATCAGTTTTCCATCTTACCTAATTTAACAAAAACGAAAATCACCGGAGAGTGTAGAAGTCAGTAAAATAAACAGCAGAAACACCCTGGCACTTGGCAGGCCAATAGCAGGCAAAAGAAAGAAAAACTTAAAAAACTCCAAAACACTTTTAATATAAAACAAATAAACATGGTTCAGTGCTTTCATCAGTGCATTGACATCTTCAGAACCACAAAACAAGGTAAAAACTAGTTTAAATACTTTTTAAGTAAATGAACCCCACCCCCAATGATGAAGCAATCAATGTGTAATAGTCCAACCTCTAAGAAAAGTAACATACACAACTGAATGTTGGTTAAGAACAGCAATGTAGAAAAAAACATTAAAATATACTCTCAAATATATGGATCACAAATACTACAAACCTCAAAGGAAGATAGAACTCTTTTTCTTCAAAAACTGAAATTCCCTAAACTCAATTTAGACCACCAAAAAAATCTAACTGAGCCGATATCCATCAGTGAAATTATTATAACAATCAAACACTTAAAAGTGCATAAGGGCGGGCTCCAGGTCCGGATGGACTCACATCAGAATTTTACAAAGCATTTTCCCCCTTGATAGCTAAACTACTATACTATACACTGAATTACATAATAAACTATAAAATAAATTATATCCACTTTAATCCCTCTAAAACTATATTTATATTAAAAGAACACACAGACCCCAAAAACCCCGACAGCTACAGACCCATCTCCCTCTTAAATATAGATACTAAAATATTTACCTCTATACTTGCAAACAGAATGAAAAATCTGGTAGAAAAAATCCTCTCCCCAGAACAATCCTGTTTTACACCACGTAGACAGACTAGTGACAATACATTAACATTAGATGCACTAATATCCTACGCTAACCAATGCAATATCAACATCTACACAATGGTAGTGGATGCCCACAAGGCATTTGATAGGGCTAATCTAGAATTCTTACTCCAAACACTACCTTACTTTAATATACCCAATAACTTCATTCAGATCATCCAAACTCTCTATAGCATACACATCTCTGTATATAAATAAAACTTGGTCAAATAGGATCCTAATAAAAAATGGAACAAGACAAGGATGCCCACTATCACCCTTACTGTTTAACCTATATCTAGAACCACTCTTTCTATACATTAAACAAAATACATATCACAATCCTCCATCAATACACAACTTCAAAATATATCTCACTGCATTTGCAGATGATCTGAACATATACTGCACTACATCAAATTCAGATATAAACAAAATAATAGCTGCAATTGAACATTTCTCGACTATGTCTAACTACAAACTAAACCTTAATAAAACTAATATTTTCCCCTAAAACACCCAAACTCATCTCACTAATACCATTGTTAAACACAATAAAAATAAAAGAAGAAACTAAATACCTGGGAATCACCTTTTTCCAGAGTAACAAAGACTTCTACCAACACAATGTAAACCTTAAATGGCAAAATATAATGCAAGACTGCAAAAGATGGAACAACCTAAAACTACCATTCTTGGCCAAAGTATCAATAATCAAAATGAACATTTTACCTAGACTAATGTATATATTCATGACATCACAGACAACAATACATAATAAATTCTTCAAACAAATTCATACCTTCCTAGCAAAATTTATATGGGAACCCAAAAAAAACAGAATCTCCTATCCAAAATTAACACTCCCCAAAAGCAAAGGAGGACTAAATCTACCAGATTTTAAAATGTACTACTCGATCATTAACACTAACAGAATACTGAGAATAGCTGAACATAACCCGTCAATGGAAAATTGGTCTCCTCTCTGGGTGACAATATATTATAGATATATTAAAGCTCTAGGTTTCAGTCCCAAAGCACTTCCATTCCTGAAGCAGAAAGAAATACAAACGTATAACATTATAGAGCCCTTAAAACATTCTATCAACCTAGTGCAAAAACTCTTTCAATTCTTGAACCTTAGACATGCCATGACAATACTGCAACCCCTTCATAAAAACCCAAATTTAAAAATAAACAATAAGATGCTGGACTTAGTCCCTTTTCCCAGACTGAAAGATAAAACAATCCAAGATATCTATCCCTACCTTAACTGTTCAATACAAGAAATGAGGACCAACTTAAACCTCCCTAAATCACACATAATAATCCTAAGACAAATCAAAGAACTGTGTTCCAGTTATCTCCAAAATATTACTATGACCAGTAGTGACATAGAAACTTGTAGCAGGCTTTGGAAAACTATTATCACAACAAAGAAAACTATTACCAATTCATATAAATTGATAAATTAAATCAAATACCAGAAGGACTTCCTCTTCTCTAACTACTGGAGAAAAATTAAACCATCCATAGATGATCAGCAAATAAGCCATGCAATCAATCTAACACTGAAGATTCTACCCCTCAAAAAGTTAGCATACACTCAGCTCATGATCAATAATAATGCTTATTTTACACCTGCAATCCTACACAAATTTAACACATCAAAATCACCTTTCTGCCCACACTGTAAGGACCAGATAGCTGACTTAATCCATGTATTTTTGAGCTGTAAATATGTCTATAAACTCTGGAACTCTCTCAAGGTACAATTACAAAAAACAGGTTATCAAACATCAACATTAACTTGGGAATTCACTCTGTTACACATTCTCCCACCCAACATCCCAAGAAAACAAGCAAATACACTTTTAACAATTTTCCTACTAATGAAACTGTATATAGCTTTTAAATGGCTAGATACGATAAATATCTCTTGGGAGGGTTTTAAACAAGTAGCTATACAACACCTTTTAGCTCATAAAATAGTAATAGATAAAAGAAACAAAAACATGAAATCCAGAGAAATTTGGGAACAAACCTTTAATATCATATTAGCATAATTCATCACACAGCAACTTAGAAATACACTATAATGGAACCAAAGAACACATACAAGTTCAGATATTAAATAATAACTTGGATATTACGAATGTATATACTGTCTATATAACTGTGGAATTAACAATGAAAGCATCTATGTACATAGTGTAAATAGATATGTTGTATGGCCTATATCCTGTGGTATTTGACATCAATGTATAACATATGTATATGTGTGTATGTGTATGTATGTATATGTGTGTATGTGTATGTATGTATATGTGTATATATATATATATATATATATATATATATATATATATATATATGTATGTGTATATGTATGTATATATGCACATGGTCATGTTGTAAGATGGTTTTTATTTGTGACATTTATTAATGTAAAAATAAAAATAAAAATTATTGAAAAAAAAAAAAAAAAAAAGAAAAAAACATTAAAAACTAAGTGCCAGTAAAAAATAACTGCATGCAAGTTTGTTAAAAAATCTCAAACCATATTGTGTCTTCTTTTAAGTTCACTGGTGATGGAAAGACTTTTGTTTAAGCCTGGGGAATTGGTGGCATTTTATTGTAGTTGCCACACAATTTCCCTGTGCATCAATACATTTTCCAGTAACCGCAAAAAAGGCCATTGTGAACCTGCTCCAACATTAGGAACTTGAAGTTATCAAAACCATCACAAACCATAGAATGACATGCCGGTGCACTTTTATTGTCAAGTTTCTGGATGCTGTGTTGGTAAATTCTATAGTTTAACCCATTAATCGTCTTGCCAATGTGAAAAGCCTGGCAAGACTGACAGATAGCAAGGTACACCACCCTCTCAGAGAAACAATTAAATTTTCCTCCACAGGGCCATTTTGTGGCCACATTGTGCAGCCCACCACCATAGCTGTCTTCAATAAACCTGCACTGTTTGCATCTTCCACATTTTATAGTGACCGGCCAAGTACCCCCACTCTCCTGTGGTTTCCTTTCCAACAAATCTTTAATGTTATTTTTTCTTTTGTATGTGAAACTTGGCATAGACTCTCCAATAGATCTAGTATTTTCATCATAATTAAACAGAAAATAATTTTTTTGTGATACTATTTTCAATACCCTTTACATCAAGAGTGTAGTGTAAAATCAAAGTGTTACAAAACTGGTTGTTTTTGCAATAGTACTGCCATTGCACAACCCTTGTTTAATAATAGGGCCATACTTGCCTACCCTTTCAGCTTTAACCCATTTGAGGGTACTTTCCCAAAGATGGTCGGGAAAGCCTCTCTCAAAAAACATGTTCCTTATTGTTTCCAATTCCCTCATACACCAGCCATCTTTGGTTGTAAGCCTAGAGGGTCATATAAATTGAATTTTTAGGATGCCTCTCTTTCGATGGCTGGGATGACAACTGGAATAAAACAAAAAATAGTTACAATAAGTAGGTTTTTGATACAGGCGAGTCTCCAGTTCTGCATCCTGTGGCCAGTAAATGTTTATGTCTAAAAAATTAACCTCATGGAAGCCAACTTGGTGTGTAAATTTTAGAAAGTCAGAGCGAGCATCCAATAAGGTAAAACATTCTTCTAACTGCATAGTGTCACCTTGCCAAACCAAATGCAAATATCTAAACTATCCCTTGCAGCACTTAAACAAGGGAATGTTGAACAAAATAGACAGTTCCCATTACAACAGAACTCCACTGGTAAATACGGGGGAACAAGTGGCCCCCATAGTAACACCTGTGACTTGCTTGTAATATTCACCATCAAATCTGATAAAGTTGTTGCTCAAAATAATCTCCATAAACTCACTAATAAGCATACAATCAGCTTCGGAAAGGTTGCTGTAAGATTTAATCACATCAATCCAACCCCTCTTTATGTGCTATACAAGAAAAAAGTTTTTTAACATCATAGGTAACAAGCACAGTGTCTGAGTCAAAGCAAACATGTCTAAGTTTGTCCAACAAGTCCCAGGAATCTTTAAGTATGTGCTTAAAACTGGAAAATAGGTTCTTTAACTTGTTGTCAATAAATTTGTCATGGGTTCTATTATGGATCCTGCCGAGGCTACGATTGGCTTTAATGGAGGGTCCTGTATGTTTGAATGTATTTTGGAATCCCAAAAATGGATGGAATAATGAGATCCTGTACTTTTAAAAATTCAAACAAATTGGACTGAAGCTGTTCAAAAAGAAGAAAACTCCTCCAATGCCATCCTGATGCCCCTGTAAGCTATATTAATTTTGTTAGGAGACACAGGGCAGTATTTTTCCATGTCACATAAAAGGCTCAACATGCATCCGTTGTCGTCCATGTTGTACATGATGACAAGGCCCCCCCCCCTCTTTGTCCAGTTTCATGCACATCATTTCCCTGTCATTCACTATTGAATTCAGAATGTATCTTTCTTCAGTATTCAAGTTGTAAAACGGATGGTTACCTTTGCTGGCCAATAAAGTGTGAATTTCTTTTTCACATATTTTTTTCATAGAGTCAAACAACAGGGTGTAAGGGGGGTTTGGAAGACTTTTCCTCATGTAGTTTGTAATACTCTCATCACAAGTACTTTGCCCGTATAATAGCTGCAAATTAATTTTATGGGTAAAATTTTTTAAGTCCAGCAGGGAATGATCAATTTTCACCCTGTTGGAAGGGACAAAGTTAAAACCTTTAAGGAACACAAAGTGGTGTATAGGCTCAATCGATAATTCAGTAAAATTATAAATTTTGAAGCCATAAAAAGAAGTTACAGTACTTGGGTTATTACAAAGATCCTGTTGTGGCACATTGTTACCATCTCTGGTTCCCTTATTGATGCCACCGCCCTTGATTCCTGAATCTGTTTGGTCCCCGTTGGTTGTAGTAGTGCTTCACTTTGGATCCGTGGTTGTTCCATTTGTTGGCAAGCCTCTTTGATCTTCATGGTGGTGTCCCCCCTAAAGGGGTCACCTGATCGGTGTGGTCATCTCCATCAGGTTCATTGGCACTGTCAACATGGACAGGGAGATCTTAAAGGAATGGACCTACTTGTTGTTTCAATGGTGGTGGTGGGGGGGGTAAACCTTCTTTTGCTGGTAAATCTGGTCATCACGTGCCAATTGTTTGTCTTTCCTGGCTCTAACTTTTGAAATTTGGTGGTCCACCCTAGTAAATTTTTGTTGAAACTCAGCTTTGTGTGCTTCAAAGAACAAGTCCGAGGTAATGGACCTAACTGGTTGATGCACAGATTTCTAATAATAGTTACTTTCCAGATGTTGTCTTTGATAAGTAAACGGGTAAGGTCCAAACCCATTCTATCAAAGAGTTCCAACAACACAAAGTGGAATACACTGTTGACAGTAACCCCTTGTGGATATTTCCAAAAGCGTAATCCTTTTGGAAAATGACCCCTTTTAACACTCTCTTCCAAGAATGTATTGTCACTTTGCAGGGACTTGCATTTATATAGCAACTTTTCTAAGGCTGCAATCTGTTCCCTCGATGTAATGTTGTTGCTGTTTGAGGTAGATGTGTTAGTTGCTCCTTGTAAACTAGCAGGGGAATCCAACCAACTGTTCACATTTGCTGAGATAGAAAAGTCAGTAAAGTTTCCAGGACTTGAACTTGTTTGCTCACGTTCACTGTGGTTTAAAAGCATTCCATTGTTGTCATCAAGGGGTGTAACCCTTCTCAGCACTTCCTGATTGGAAGCTTGCATAATTTGTTCTACAATATGCTGTGTAATCTGCTGGATGAGAAGTGTTAAATCAATATTGTCCAGCAAAACAGAAGACTCAAATATTTCCTGCGAACTGCCTGAAGCCATACCGGAAATTTCCAACAAGTAAACCAGAATACCAAAAAAGAAAATCACCGGAGAGTGTAGAACTCAGTAAAATAAACAGCAGAAACACCCTGGCACTGGGCAGTCCAATAGCAGGCAAAAAAAAGAAAAAACTTAAAAAACTCCAAAACACTTTTAATATCAAACAAATAAACATGGTTTAGTGCTTTTGTCAGTTTATTGACATCTTCAGAACTACAAAACAAGGTAAAAACTAGTTTAAATACTTTTCAAGTAAATGAACCCCACCCCCAATGATGAAGCAATCAATGTGTAATAGATCTCCCTGTCCATGTTGACAGTGCCAATGAACCTGATGCAGATCATGTGGCCCCTTTAGGGGGGACACCATCATGAATATCAGAGAGGCTTGCCAACAAATGGAAGATCAACAGATCCAAAGTGAATCACTACTACAACCAACAGGTCCGAACAGATTCAGGAATCAAGGACAGTGACATCAACAAGGGAACCAGAGATGGTAACAATGTGCCCGCTACAGGATCTTTGTAATAACCCAGGTACTGTAACTTCTTTTTACAGCTTCAAAATTTATAATTTTATTGAATTATCGATTGAGCCTATACACCACTCTGTGTTCCTTATGGCCCTTCCAACAGGGCAAAAATTGATCATTCCCGGGTGGACTTAAAAAATTGTACCCGTAAAATTAATTTGCAGCTATTATACGAGCAAAGTACATGTGATGAGAGTATTACAAACTACATGAGGAAAAGCCTTGCCAACCCCCCTTGCACCCTGTTGTTCATCTCTATGAAAAAAAATATGTGAAAAAGAGATTTGTGCTTTATTGGCCAGCAATGGTTAACATTGGTTTTCCAACTTGAATACTTAACAAAGATACATTCTGAATTCAGTAGCGAATGACAGGGAAATTTGCTGCATGAAACCGGATGGGGGGGGGGGTTGTCATCATGTACAACACAGACTACAAAGGACGCATGTTGAACCTTTTATGTGACATGGAAACATACTGCCCTGTGTCTCTTAATGAGATTAATATAGCTTACAAGAGCATCAGAGTGGCATTAGAGGCATTTTTTCTTTTTGAACAGCTTAACTCTGATTTGTTTGAATTTTTAAAACTACAGGATCCCATTATTCCACCCATTTTTGGGATTCCAAAAGTACATTCAAACATACAGGACCCTCCATTAAGGCCAACTGTGGCCTCGGCAAGATTCATGATAGAACCCATAGCAAAATTTATTGACAACAATTAAAGAGCCTATTTTCTGGGTTTAAGCACACACTTAAAGATTCCTCGGACTTGTTGGACAAACAGATATGTTTGCTTTGCTCAGAGGCTCTACTTGTTACCTGTGATGTTAAAAACATTTTTTCTTGTATACCACATGAAGAGGGGTTGGTTGGGTTTGTTGATGTGGTTAAATCTTACAGCAACCTTTCCAAAACTGATTGTACACTTATTACTGAGTTTATGGAGATTATTTTGAGCAACAACTTTATCAGATTTGATGGTGAATATTACAAGCAAGTCACAGGTGTTGCTCTAGGGCTGCTTGTTCCCCTGTATTTGCCAAAGGAGTTCTATTGTAATGGGAACTGTCTATTTTGTTCAACATTCCCTTGTTTAAATGCTGCAAGGGATATTTTAGATATTTAGATGATTTGCTGTTGGTTTGGCAAGGGGACACTGTGCAGTCAGAAAAATGTTTTACCCTATTGGATGCTAGCACTGACTTTTTAAAATTTACACACCAAGTAAGTGTCCATGAGGTTAATTTTTTAGACATAAAACATTTGTGGTCACAAGATGCAGGACTGGAGATTGGCTTGTATCAAAAACCTACTTACTGTAACTATTTTTTGTTTTATTCCAGTTGTCATCCCAGCCATCGAAAGAGGGGCATCCTAAAAATTCAATTTATATGACCCTCTAGGCTTACATCCAAAAATGGCTGGTGTATGAGGGAATTTGAAACAATAAGGAACATGTTTTTTGAGAGAGGCTTTCCCGACCATCTTTTGGAAAGTACCCTCGTAGGGGTTAAAGCTGAAAGGGTAGGCAAGTATGGCCCTATTATTAAACAAGGGTTGTGCAATGACAATACTATTGCAAAACCAACCAGTTTTGTAACACTTTGATTTTACACTACACTCCTGATGTAAAGGGTATTGAAAACAGTATCACAAAAAATTATTTTCTGTTTAATTGTGATGAAAATACCAGATCTATTGGATAGTCTATGCCAAGTTTCATGTACAAAAGAAAAAAATAACATCAAAGATTTGTTGGAGAGGAAACCACAGAAGAATGGGGGTACTTGGCCGGTCACTGTAAAATGTGGAAGATGCAAACAGTGCAGATTTATTGAAGATAACTATGGTGGTGGGCTGCACAGTGTGGCCAAAAAATGGCCCTGTGGAGGAAAATTTAATTGTTTCTCTGAGAGGGTGGTGTACCTTGCTGTCAGTCCTGCCAGGCTTTTTATGTTGGCAAGATGATTAATGCATTAAACTACAGACTTTACCAACACATATACAGCATCCAGAAAATTGACAATAAAAGTGCACTGGCATATCATTCTATGGTTTGACGGTTTGTGATGGCTTTGATAAGTTCAAGTTTCTACTGTTGGAGCAGGTTCACAATGGCCCTTTTTGTGGTGACTGGAAAAATGTATTGATGATCTGGGAAATCATGTGGCAACTAAGATTAAATGCCACCAATTCCCCAGGCTTAAAAAAAAAGTGTTTCCATCACCAGTGAACTTAAAAAAAAGACACAATATGGTTTGGGGTTTTTTTAACAAATTTGCTTACAGTTATTTTTTTATTGGCACTTAGTTTTTAATGTGTTTTCTAAATTGCTGTTCTTAACCAACATTCAGTTGTGTATGTCACTTTTATTAGAGGTTGGTCTATTACACATTGATTCCTTCATCATTGGGAGTGGGGTTCATTTACTTGAAAAGTATTTAAACTAGTTTTTACCTTGTTTTGTGGTTCTGAAGATGTCAATCCACTGACGAAAGCACTAAACCACATTTATTTGTATTCTGTTAAAAGTGTTTTGGAGATTTTTAAGTTTATTATGTTTTTTTCTTTTGCCTGCTATTGGACTGCCAAGTGCCAGGGTGTTTCTGCTGTTTAATGTAACAAAACCTAAAAAGCAACAGTTGTACAAGTATAGGCTACTGCCTGTATACCTCCGCATAATTACTCCATGTATGAAGACTCCAAGTTGCTCATCCTGAAGGGAAGGGGAAATTCTCTTTATCTCCAAAGTTCAGTGAAAATGGAGCTTCACACTAATTCTGTGATGAAACAGTAGTCAAAGAAGAGGGATCAATGAGATGCAATGAAGAGTGACACATCACCTCAGGGATCAGCTCAATCTGCACTGGAGAAAAACATCCTCCACCACAGGGAAAACAGCACACCCCAACAAAGGGAGCATAGCTCATGCCATCATATGGAGCAGCACACTCCTATACAGGGAACAGCACACTCCAATACAGGGAATGACACTTTCCAATACAGTGAAAGGCACTTTCCAATGCAGGGAACAGCAAACCCCAACACAGGGAACACATCTCACTCCATCACAGGGAGAAGCACACTCCATCACAGGGAACAGCAGACTCCATCACAGCAAACACCACACTCCAGTAGAGGGAACAGCACACAGAAATACAGGGAACAACCTAACGCAACACAGGGAACAATACTGCAACACAGGGAAAACAGCTCACTCCATCACAAGTAACATCACACTCCAACACAGGGAATGGCACACTCACTCCATCACAGGGAACAGCACACTCCAACACAGGGAACACAGCTCACTCCATCACAGGGAACAGCTCATTCCAATCAAGGGAACAACATACTCCAACACAGGGAACACAGCTCACTCCATCACAAAGAAAACCATGCTCCAACACAAGGAACAGCACAATCCATTACAAGGAACAGCACACTCCAACACAGGGAACAGCACACTCAAAAACAGGGAACAGCACACTCCATTACAGGGAACAGCACATTTCACCACAGGAATAGTACACTCCAACACAGGGAACAGCACACTCAGACACAGGAAACAGCACACTCCATTACAGGGAACAGCACACACCACTACAAGGAACAGCACACTTCACCAAAGGGAACACCACACTCTGCTACAGGAAACAGTACACTCCAACACAGGGAACACAGCTCACTCCATCACAGGGAACAGCACACTCCAACACAGGGAACACAGCTCACTCCATCACAGGGAACAGCACACTCCAACACAGGGAACAACACACTCCATTACAGGGAACAGCACATTCCACCACAGGAATAGTGCACTCCAACACAGGGAACAGCAAACACCACTACAAGGAGCAGCACACTTCACTAAAGGGAACACCATGCTCTGCTACAGGAAACAGTACACTCCAACACAGGGAAAACAGCTCCCTCTATCACAGGGAACAGCACACTCCAAAACAGGGAACACAGCTCACACCATCACATGGAATGGCACACTCCATCACATGGAATAGCATACTCCAACACAGGCAACACAGCTCAATCCATCACATGGAACAGCTCACTCCAGTACAGGGAACAACATACTCCAACACAGGGAACACAGCCCACACCATCACAAAGAAAAGCATGCTCCAACACAAGGAACAGCACACTCAATTACAGGGAACAGCACACTCCAACACAGGGAACAGCACACTCCACTACAAGGAACAGCACACTCCAACATAGGGAACACAGCTCACTCCATCACAGGGAAAAGCACACTCCAAAACAGGGAACAGCACACTCTAAAACAGGGAACAGCACACTAATTTACAAGGAGCAGCACACTCCAACACAGGGAACAGCACACTCCAACACAGGGAAAAGCACACTCCATTACAGGGAACAGCACACTCCACTACAAGAAACAACACACTTCCCTACAGGGAACAGCATATTCTGCTACAGGAAACAGCACACTCCAACACAGGGAACACAGCTCACTCCATCACAGGGAACAGCACACTCCAACACAGAGAACAACACATTCCAACACAGGGAATAGCTCACTCCAACTCCAACATAGCAAACAGCACACTCCAACAAAGAGAATAGCTCACTCCATCACAGGGAAGAGCACAGTCCAAAAAAGGGAACAGCACACTACTTTATAAGGAACAGCACACTCCAACACAGGGAACAGCGCACTCCATTACAGGGAACAGCACACTGCACCACAAGGAGCAACACACTCCACTACAGGGAACAGCACACTCCAACACAGGGAACAACTCACTCCACTACAGGGAACAGCACACTCCAACAAAGGGAACACAGCTCACTCCAACACAGGGAACAGCACACTCCATCACAGAGAACAGCACACTCCATCACAGGGAACAGCATACTCCAACACACAGAACACAGCTCACTACATCACAGGGAACAGCAGACTCCATCACAGCAGACACCACACTCCAATACAAGGAGCAGCACACAGCAACACAGGGAACAACATACTGCAACACAGGGACCAATACTGCAACACAGGGAACACAGCTCACTCAATCACAAGTAACACCACACTCCAACACAGGGAACAGCACACCCCAACACAGGGAGCAGAGCTCACTCCATAACAGGGAACAGCACACTCCAACACAGGGAGCACAGCTCACTCCATCACAGAGAACAGCACATACCATCACAGGGAACAGCATACTCCAACACAGAGAACAAAGCTCACTCCATCACAGGGAACTGCTCACTCCACTACAGGGAACAACATACTCCAACATGGCGAATACAGCTCACTCCATCACAAAGATAAGCAAGCTCCAACACAAGGAACAGCACACACCATTACAGGGAACAACACACTCCACTACAGGAAAGAGCACACTCCAACACATGGAACACAGCTTACTCCATCACAGGGAACAGCACACTCCAAAACAGGGAAGAGCACACTCCGATACAGGGAACAGCACACTAATTTACAGGGAACAGCACACTCCAACACAGGGAACAGCACACTCCATTACAGGGAACAGCACATTCCACCACAGGGAACGGCACACTCCACCATAGAGAACAGCACACTCCAACACAGGGAACAGTGCACTCCATTACAGGGAACAGCACACTCCACTACAAAGAACAGCACTATTTACTACAGGGAACAGCACACTCTGCTATTTATTATTATTTTATTTTACATTTGTTGACCAGGCTAGTCTAACTGGATACATGTCCATTTTCAGTAGAGGCCCAGGGAGATAAGCTCCAAGATAGAACAATGAAATTAACAAGATAACAAATAAGGAAACATTAAACAAAAAAAAATCATATTTACAATGCATATTACAGGTTATCACAGTGAATTCAGCAGTGCAGAATACAGACATAACATAGCATGCTAGTACAATCAAGATGTTCTAGAGGGAGATAGTATTATGGTTAATAAGGAAGGAATTACAGTTAATGAGTAGAAGGGGTAGGAAGAGTAAAGCATTAAGAGATACATAACGAGTCAGGCTTAGTACAGGGGCATAACCAATGTGTTCTGAGGAACACTTTCAATTTGTTTTGAAGCATGATAGTGAGGGAAGTGAGGAGAGTTCATAACTAGTCAGGCTTAGTACAGGGGCATAACCAATGTGTTCTGAGGAACACTTTCAATTTGTTTTGAAGCATGATAGTGAGGGAAGTGAGGAGAGTTCACTGGGGAGGAGATTCCAGGCTTTCCAACAATATTAGAAAAAAGGGAGTCTCCAGCCTTGCTGTTTGGTTTAGTGGTATGTACTAGAAGTCTCTGAGAAGACCTTAAGGATGTCAGGTTTTTATAGGGAGTGATGAGTGCGGATAGAATAGGAGTTTTGGAAGGTTTGTAAAAAGGGTTGTGGGCTATAGATAGTTGATGGAATTTAATCAGATTTTGTAGTTCAAGCCACCCCAGCTGCTTTAAATTAATGCAATGGTGGGTTCTAAATGGGTTGCCTGTAGCAAATCTGGCAATGTTATTGTAAGACATTTCCAATTTGCTAAGATTATTTTTAGATAGATTAGTAAAAATGGGTGAGGCATAAAGAAGTGAAGAGATTAGATGAGTGTGCGCTATAGTGGTTTTAGCTGAGGGAAAGAGGAAGGATTTTACCCTATAGAGAGAGCCAAGTTTTTTGTTGACAGTTTTTATAGTATTGTTAATATGGATATCAAAGTTCAGCTTGTTGTCAATGGTGATACCCAATAGTTTGGTGGTTGGATCAGGGGATATAATAGTTTTATTGGTAGAGATAACTGAGAAATCAAGAGGAGAGGACTAATTGGTGGGAGTGAAGAGGAGGAGCTTAGTCTTTTTGGGGTTTAGGAGAAGGCATCTATGTGTGAACCATTGCTCAACTGTGTTAAATACTTGTTGGGTAAGAGATTGAAGTTCAGAAGAGGAGGTGTCTGAGCATATCAGTGTGGAGTCATCTGCATATTGTATGCATGTGGCTTGGGGGATGGCAAGGCAAAGGTCATTAATAAATATGGAAAAAAGTAGAGGTCCTAGGATGGACCCTTGAGGGACACCAAGTTTGACAGGCAGGTGAGTGGAGAGAGACTTGTGCCATAGTACGGCCTGTTGTCTTTTATCAAGGTAGGACTGGAACCACTTTATAGAAGATGTATCTAGTGACAGGGATTTCAGTATTTTGATGAGAATTTGGTGATTTACCATGTCACAAGCTTTAGACAGGTCAACAAATAGTGCTGAAGAAAGCTTGTTAAGATTGCGTTTTTTGTTGATACAATCTGTGAAGGAAAGAAGGGCAGTACTAGTGCTATGTGAAGGTCTGAATCCATGTTGACAGTTGGAAAGTAAATTATTTTGGGTTAGATGGTCAAGTAGTTGTCTGTGAATGCATTTCTCCATGATCTTTGCCAAAGGAGAGAGAAGGGCTATAGGGCAGTAGTTGGAGAGTTCAGTGGAGTGTCCACCTTTATGGAGGGGGATAATATGGGAGATTTTCCATAGACTGGGGATATGACTTTCGGTAATAGTTCTATTGATCAGAATAGAAATGGGATAAGCAATAGCTTTGGCTGATTGTTGTAGGACTTCAGCAGGTAGTTGGCCTGCTGAGGGTGAGCATGGCTTTAGTTTCTGTAGAAGGGTTAGAATATTTGTTGTTGGGACAGGTTGAATATGAAAAGTAGGGGGTAAAGTTGATTTATAGGAAGGTAGAGTGAAGTTATTAGGTGATAGGTGATGAGCTAGTGTTTGTATAGCATTAGTAAAAAAAAGGTATTGAAAGCATTAGCAGTGTTCAATAGATTTTTGTGGTCAGTATTTTGCGGATTTGGAGTAGTGGATTGACCTGGATAATGCTAGCCCAAAATTTTTGTGGGTTGTTTTGATTAGCTTGTTGGGATTGTAGGTAGTAGTTTCTTTTATCAGATATTATAGCTTTCTTGGTTTCATTTCTTAGCTGTCTAAATGTTAGTTGGTCTATAGGGTTTTTAGTCTTCCTCCATTTTGCCCAAAGTTTGTTTCTAAGATGTATTTTATGTTTCGTTTCTTTTGAAAGCTGTGGAGCAGATTTGGTTTTAATTCTAATTAATCTGGTTGGAGCATGGTGGTTGAGAATGTCAAGGAAGATGGAGTTAAAGTAACTAACTGCTTCATCTAAAGGAAGGTTTTGTAAGGGAGGCCAGTTGCAAGCTCTTAGTTCCATTTGGAATAGTTCAGGGTTAAAGTACTTTTTAGATCTGATGTTTTTGACAGATATTGGAATGGGAGAGTTGGTTTTATGTCTGATGATATAGGTAAGAAAGTGGTCACTTAAATCATCAGGGAGGGTTCCTGAATCATAAATGTGCGGATGATGGTTTATGAGAATCCAGTCTAATAAGCTTGATTTCTTGTTAGATTAATTTATTCTGGTGGGGAGGTAATGGTTTGGGAATACCTATATAGGTTAATATGGTTTGTGGGGAGGCTGCTGCAGTAGCAGCTCCAGTCAATGTTTGTGTCACCTAGGATTATGGTTTCTTGGTGCAGGTATTGGGAAAGCCAGCAAAGTATGTTTTTCATGGCGGCAGTGTTGTTACCAGGTGGTAGATATATACAGATAATATAGATGGATTTGGAATTGTTAAGATGAAGTTTGGAGATAAGAATTTCTGCATTGGAGTCTATAGGTGGTTTACAGTTGTGAGTGGTTAATTGTAAGCTAGATTTATATAGGATAGGTTCATAGGTTTATACTAGGCTATCTGCCCTAAGGCATTTATAAGCCTAGCCCAAAGTTTTGTGGCTTACGCCACCCCTTATGTTAAAAAATACTGTGCCCATTAGTTTTTTGTGCCTCTGTCCAGCAGTGACACAGAGATGATTCCCGGGCTAAACCTACGATCTCCCATCCACCGGTCAAGATTTCTCTTGAACAGAGCCAGCGAGGTGCTCTGCCTCACATGGACCGGGAATTTATTCCACAGCATAGGGAGTCTCTGGGTGACAAATCTATCCCTCCAGCATGTCCTATTTATATCCATGCTAAGGTTTAAGTCGCTTGCTCTAGTGGATCTGGTAGATTTGGATTTTTTGAGGTGGAGCATGTCCATTAATTCCGGGTTGGACATGGCCTTGTATGTCAGGCACAGGTCACCTCTGAGCAGGCGGTATGCGACTGAATAGAGCTGGAGTTTCTTCAGTCTGGCAGCATATGACAGATTTTGGAGTCCCTTTATCCTTTTGGTGAGGAACTTTTGGGGTCTCTCCAATTGCTGCAGGTGTCGGGTGAGATACATCCCGAATGGGGCATTGTACTCGATCATTGGTCTGATAAGTGAAGAGTACAGGGGAACAATGACCTCACTTGATCTGGATGTGAATCCCTTCATGATCAGGTGGAATAACAGCAACCCCACCACCTTTCTTGGATACTCGGTCTAGTCTCAGGATATTATATCCAGGTGGGATGATTTCATTGTCTTTGGTTACAGGTTTTAACCAAGTTTCTGTTAAGCAGAGAATATCAAAAGAGTAAATTTCAGTTAGAGCTTGGAGTTGAGTTACTTTATTGTTTATGCTACGTATATTAAGATGAGCAATTAAAAGGGAGTTCAATGGTTTAGACAGGGCATGAGTAGGTGATTCTTTGTGATTGATGAGAGAGATAGGAGTTGTTGGTGGGCCTGGGTTAGGGTGGATGTCACCATCCTTTAAAGAGAGTAGTACACTTAGATAGTTTGGGTTGGGGAATCTGCTGTATAGAGGTAGGCCTTTCCTGGGGTTCTGATTGTTGTATTTTATGTGTAGTGTTCTATGGTATTTAGGAAGTATGTAGTTAGATGAGGATGTTATATTAGCATGAATAAAAAGGAGAGGAGAGTTTGGAGAGTTGGTTTCTTTCTTGGGGTAATTTAGGTATGGGCCTAGTGGGTTTTCAAAGGAGGTGAAAAGATGGGTGAGGATTAAAGGAGGTAGTAGTGAGAGTGTGAATAAGAGTGGGACATAAGATGGGATGGGTTGTTTATACATTGTATGAATAAATATAGGTTGTTTGTAGTTAGAAAATAAATTCACTGGGTGGAGATGAAAGAAGGGAGTAGGTTGTGGTGTGATAAAAGGAGAGTGGTGAGAGGTTAACATTAGTGCAGTTGGGTAACTGGAGAGTGTTTAGAAAGTAAAGGTAGGAGGAAGAATGTGTTTGAAGAGTAATGGTAAGAGCAAGAGGTATGTAATGAGAGTAATGGTAAGAGGAACAGGTGTGGTTAGAGAGTAATGGGAAGAGGAAGAGGTGTGGTTAGAGAGAAATGGGAAGAGGAAGAGGTGTGGTTAGTAAGTATAAGGGTAGGACCCTTGGGGGTGGGTGGAAATTGGGGGTAGGGAGGGGAGCGGAGTGAGCCCGCAGGGCGAACGGAGCGGGTAGGAACAGATACTGAAACAGTTAGCGAAAAACAATCAGCTAGGCTAATTCTGTGGTAGGTTGGTATATAACGGGGGCTAGAAAGCTGTCTGTGGTGTGTAGATATGGAGGGGGAAAAAAGAGAGGACTAGAAAGGTGTCTGTGTGTTTACAAACAACAGAGCCTAAATTTCCCAATGGCAGCATCCAAAATCAGTATGCATCAGTCACTAGCATTTTTAACTTATACTCTGTGCAATAGAAGCCAATGTACTGACATTTAGAGACATACACTCATCTAGGACACCACAGTAGTTAAATCCAGCAGGGAAGGTTTTAGATTTAAAGATGGCTCCAAGCTATGCAAGTAGGGTAAAAAAAAACTTCTGATCTGCTGTCAGTGGGCAGGCAAATAAAGAATGACAAAGTGTGAGCCAATGAAATGCTAAGGAGAGCCAAATGAGGGAGGGAAGTAACTCACTTCAGAGCACACAACACTGTAGTGAGTCAGCAGAAACCCAAGATTACCCAAGTAAAATAAAGATTTAAAGTCCTGCAAGGAAAATGCAGGGGGATTTACAGGTCCTAGAGTGGGCTAAAACCTTTGGCAAGGATTGCAGGGTAAGTGGGAAAGATAGTCTGTTTGGGCTATACTTGATTCCTGTAGCCAAATTCAAACTTTTCCACTGGGAATGACTGTAAAGGAAATTATTAGGCAGTGGGCGTAACGGTGGGGTTGGCTAAAGAGCGTTTCAGGTGGGGACAGGGTTGGTCTGATTGAGTGTGTGCTCCCCTACATATAAGGAAAGTTGAACACATACACTGTTCTTTGCAGGGTAATGTTAATGGAAGTAAGTCAGCAGAAACCCAAGATTGCCCAAGTAGAAATAAAAATTTACAGTCCTGCAAGGAAATGCAGGGGGGGGGTGTGTGCAGGTCCTAGAGTGCAAGTTTCAAAATGGTAGTGTACAAAGTGTCAGGAATACAAATATATTTAAATGTAAACCTACACAGGGAGCTTGTAAGACACCAGAAGATAAACTTTTAAATTATCCTGCTTAACTCAGAGGCAGCTTGCAGATAGGTCCAGAGAACAGGAATCAGCACACTGTTGCAGTATAACTCTAAGTAGCTGGTAGGTAGAGTAA
Organism: Protopterus annectens; assembly: GCF_019279795.1. NCBI lineage: Eukaryota > Metazoa > Chordata > Ceratodontiformes > Protopteridae > Protopterus > Protopterus annectens. The sequence goes on along the minus strand of NC_056732.1, from coordinate 1,548,559,745 downwards.
ACAGGGAGCTTGTAAGACACCAGAAGATAAACTTTTAAATTATCCTGTTTAACTGAGAGGCAGCTTGCAGATAGGTCCAGAGAACAGGAATCAGCACACTGTAGCACACTCCAAGACAGGGAACACAGCTCAATCCATCACAGGGAACAGCACACACCAACACATGAACACAGCTCACTCCACCACAGGGAACAACACACTCCAATACAGGGAACAACACACTCCAACACAGGGAATAGCTCACTCCAACTCCAGCACAGGAAACAGCACACTCCAACATAGGGAACAGCTCACTCCATCACAGGGAACAGCACACTCCATTACAGGGAACAGCACATTCCACCACAGGGAACAACACACTCCAACACAGGGAACAACACACTCCAACACAGGGAATAGCTCACTCCAACTCCAGCACAGGAAACAGCACACTGCAACATAGGGAACAGCTCACTCCATCACAGGGAACAGCACACTCCATTACAGGGAACAGCACATTCCACCACAGGGAACAGCACACTCCACCACAGAGAACAGCTCACTCCATCATAGGGAACAGAACACTCCAACACAGGGAACATCACACTACTTTACAAGGAACAGCACACTCCAACACAGAGAACAGTGCACTCCATTACAGGGAACAGCACACTGCACCATAGGGAACAACGCACTCCACTACAGGGAACAGCACACTCCAACACAGGGAACAACACACTCCACTACAGAGAAGAGCACACTCCAACACAGAGAACACAGCTCAATCCATCACAGAGAACAGCACACTCCATCACACAGAACAGCATAATCCATCACAGGGAACAGCACACTCCATCATAGGTAACAGCATACTCCAACAGAGGGAACACAGCTCATTACATCACAGGGGACAGCAGACTCCATCAAAGCAGACACCACACTCCAATACAAGGACCAGCACACAGCAACACAGGGAACAATATACTGCAACACAGGGAACAATACTGCAACACAGGGAACACAGCTCACCCCATCACAAGTCACACCACACTCCAACACAGGGAACAGCACAGCGCAACACAGGGAGCACAGCTTACTCCATCACAGGGAACAGCACACTCCAAAACAGGGAACACAGCTCACTCCAGCACAGGGAACAGCACACTCAATCACAGGGAAAAACATACTCTAACACAGGGAACACAGCCCACTCCTTCACAGGGAACAGCTCACTCCACTACAGGGAACAACATACTCCAACATAGGGAACACAGCTCACTCCATCACAAAGAAAAGCATGCTCCAGCACAAGGAACAACACACTCCATTACAGGGAACAACACACTCCACTACAGGAAACACCACACTCCAACACAGGGAACAGCACACTCCATTACAGGAAACAGCACATTCCACCACAGGGAACAGCATACTCCAACATAGGGAACAGAACATTCCAACACAGGGAGCAGCACACTCCATTACAGGGAGCAGCACACTCCACAACAAGGAACAGCACACTTCACTACAGGGAACAGCACACTCTGCTACAGGAAACAGCAAACTCCAACACAGGGAACACAGCTCACTCCATCTCAGGGAACAGCACACTCCAACACAGGGGACACAGCTCACTCCATCACAAGGAACAGCACACTCCAACACAGGGACACAGCTCACTCCATCACAGGGAAGAGCACACTCCAACACAGGGAACAACATAGTCCAACACAGGGAATAGCTCACTCCAACTCAAAGACAGGAAACAATCCACTCCAATACAGGGAATATCTCACTCACTCACAGGGAACAGCACATTCCAACACAGGGTACAGCACACTACTTTACAGGGAACAGCACACTCCAACACAGGGAACAGTGCACTCCATTACAGGGAACAGCACACTGCACCACAGGGAACAGCACACTCCACTACAGGGAACAGCACACTCCAACACAAGAAACAACACATTCCACTACAGGGAACAGCACACTACAACACAGGGAACAGCACACTCCATCTCAGGGAACAGCATACTCCATCACTGGGAACAGCACACTCCATCACAGGGAACAGCATACTCCAACACAGGGAACACAGCTCACTCCATCAAAGGGAAAAGCACACTCTATCACAGGGAACAGCATACTCCAACACAGGGAACAGCGCACTCCACTACAGGGAAAAGCATGCTCCAATACAAGAACAGCACACTCCAACACAGGGAACAGCACACTCCATTACAAGGAACAGTACACTCCATCACAGGGAACAGCACACTCCAACACAGGGAACAGCTCACTCCATCACAGGGAAAAAGCACACTCTGCTACAGGGAACAGCACACTCCAACACAGGAACAGCACACTCCAACACAGGAACAGCACACTTCATCACAGGGAACAGCACACTCCATCACATTGAACACAGCTCACTCCATCAAAGGGAAAAGCACACTCGATCACAGGGAACAGCACACTCCAACACAGGGAACAACACACTCCATCACAGGGAACAGCACACTCCATCACAGGGAACAGCTCACTCCATCACAGGGAGCAACACACTACTTTACAGGGAACAACTCACTCCTTTACAGGCAACAGCTCACTACATCACAGGGAACAGCACACTCCAACACAGGGAACAGCTCACTCCATCACAGGGAGCAACACACTACTTTACAGGGAACAACGCACTCCTTTACAGGCAACAGCTCACTACATCACAGGGAACAGCACACTCCAACACAGGGAACAGCTCACTCCATCACAGGGAGCAGCACACTACTTTACAGTGAGCACCTCACTCCTTTACAGAGAACAGCACACTCAAACACAGGGAAAACAGCTCACTCCATCACAGGGAAGACCACACTCCTCTACAGGGAACAACATACTCCAACACAGGGAACAGCAAACTCCAACACAGGGAACAGCACACTTCAACACAGGGATCATAGCTCACTCCATCACAGGGAACACCACACTCCAGCACAGAGAACAGCTCATTGCTTCAGATGGGACAGCACACTCCAACACAGGGAAGAGCTCAGTCCAGCACAGGGAACAGCATACTCCAAAACAGGGAACAGCTCATTGCGACATAGGGAACAGCTCATTGTGAGACAGAGAACAGCACACTCCAACACAGGTAACAGCTCACTGCGACACAGGGAACAGCTCCTTGTAAGGCAGGGAACAGTTCATTGTGAGACAGGGAACAGCACACTCCAGCACAGAGAACAGCTCATTGCGTCAGACGGGACAGCACACTCCAACACAGGGAAGAGCTCACTGGAACAGAGAGAATAGCACACTACGTCAGTGGGAACAGCATGTGCCATCACAGGAAACAACATACTCCAACACAGGTATTTAGTGAGCTGTGGTATGCCAGAGGAATCAGCTGTGAGCCCTGACTGATTAAACTACTATTTCTCACCTTTCTGTGTAACTACAAATATCTGTTACATAGTTATGCTGATCACTGCAACATTAACATGCATGATATGGTTGAACAACATGTATTTTAAACTGGATGATGATATTATTACCACTAATCAATACTTAAATGGAGTTTGCAAACAGACAGCAAACCGTTAGTCACCCTCCGAGTTCTAACAATGATGTTGTTGCAGTATTTGGCAGGGACTTTCTTGTACCTCAGGTATCACTAAGCAGTTCTTATTTTCATGTTGTTAAAGAGGTAAAGGACCTGACTGTGATGATTCAGAGCAGTGTACTTTTCATACCAGGCAGCGCTATCATCAAAACCAGACCTAATGAATTACTTAGGTTGCTTTTAAAAGCCTGTTTGCAAGAAATGTAGCAGCAGTAAATGAACTTTGAGACCTTAGACCAGTTGTGGAGTAATTTTAGCTCTTGCACTCAGTAAACAAGGCATTTAACTTGAACTAGTTCTAAGAAATTTTGCAGGAAGAATTTCTTACTTAGCTCTTCTTAAGGCTGCTATGATTTTGTCATTACAGCATGAACTAGAGGGTTACCTGAGACAGGCTACATCTGGCTTTTAAGACTTGAAGAATGAGGCATTGAGATCTTTGATGAGGATAGACCTCTCAGCATTTCATAAATCTCTTTATTTAATTTTATTTTTATCAACAGGTGTAAAACACTAATCCTGCTGAACCATTTTCAGGTTTAGCCCAGGGACACAAAACAAATAATGAAAATAACAAAGACTGCACTGATGCAAAACGTAGCATGCTTGGGGAAACACATTATATGATAACAATTAGAAAGACTGTCAACAGAGATTGTTTCAGGCCTTAGATTATCCATAGACTATGCAACAAATTACTTCTTACTATAAGAACATTAGACATGCTCCTTTAACTTAATAGTAAACACGACACCAGGATGGTCAATAGAAAATCCAAATATAGTATAAAGGATTTTATGTTTCTTAATAGTTTATAGCCTATTACAATAGTCCCTTTAAGTTTATTAACTTAACTGCAAAATTAAAAAAACAGATGCTCTGTGTTAATTAGAGAAATTCTGAAAACAACTAGGTTTCCATTTATGTTATACTGATGAGGTCATAATAAAATCGAAACATTTCCTTATACGGCATATCAATGAGGTCATAATAAAACTGAAGTTGAGTCCTGCTTATTCCTGCTGAAATAACAAGCTGTACATGAATGTATAGTTATCAAATTGTTTTTGAATGTATAGTTATCTAACATCATAGTGTTACCCTAATTTGCTTACTGCTGCTTAAAATCAATTGTACTTGATTGTATAATTATCTAATAGTATTGTGATTGTTTAGGTATCTTCCTGCATTTTGTATTAACTGTATCTTTCTCGGAGCTTTTCTCCTCGGGCTTCTATTGAAAACGGACATATATCCAATTAGACTAGCCCGGTCAACAAATGTAAAATAAATAAATAAATATTGACCTAAGGTCATAAAGATGTATGCAATACTGTTTATTTTTCAGACAGTGTGATGAAATTATTTTTTCCACAGTGATAATTTGCATATCTTTCATGGTGACATAATAAATGAAAGCACAGCAAATGGATTTTTTCATATGCTTTTGTGTTTTACCAGAGTCCACAGACAGAGGCAGACAGAAAGGCCAAAACTAACATACCCCACATAACCTTTAGAAACTTCCTAACATACCCCCTCCTAAAACAATGAGTATAAAGGTCACACAGGAAAAGCAATTGGTTAAAAAACACAAAAAGAAAAATCTAGCAAAGCTAGACTTTCCATTGTACCTTAAACCTCTTGTATCAGAGGCAACATAGGATATATGCAAATTACCCCTTAAGGATATCAGGTGTTTCAGCTAAATGGCAATTCTGAATGTCCATGACTTTTTCTTTTACCTTTAAGTCTATTTATGGACAATTTCAGGCCAATAAAGCCAAACCCTCTAGCTGTGGCATGCTGTTCACAACACTGTCACAGATACACCCAAACAGTCAAACTCACTGAGACACAAATAGTCATGTGCACCTCAGCAAAAACAGACGAATACAAAAATAAATACCTCTAGTGTTTTGGGGGGTGTAAAGCGATGGTTGTGCATGTGTGCTTAGTGCATGCATGTGCAGAAGAAAGGCTAGGAATTGTGGGAAAACCTATGGGAAATAGGCAGAGTCCCTCATTGACTCTCTTCAAGAGGAATCTTGATGAGTGGATGGGAGATCGTAGGTTTACCCCGGTTATCACTTCTGTGTCACTCTGTGTCACTGTTAGACAGAGGCACAGTATACTAACCTCGAAAAAGGGCATAGCAAAATAAATTTAAAATGGGTGGCGAAAGCCAAACACATTCTGGCTAGGCTTATAAATGCCCTAGGGCAGATAGCCTAGTATGAACCTATGAACCTATGAACCTATGAAATAAGCTATCAGCTGGGTATCTGCGACTTTAAGTTGGAGCATCCAAAGGTCATAGTGTGAATAACTAGTTGCTGACAGTCATGCCACAGGCATATCAACCTTTCTGGGGATGTCCATCAAACTTTGTATGTCCTGTTGAGTAATTCCCAGCATGGATTTAAGGTATAGTGTGTATTATGCTGAGGGTCACAATGGTGACTGTGCAGTTTTGTAGGATTTGCACTGGATGATGAGAGCATACGTTCCATCTTGCCACACTAAACATATTTCCTTCCACACTTTCCAGTTAGACCTCATATGTGGCAAATATTAAGGTTTTCTGGTTGTTTGTTTCCTTCCGTTTTATGCATATATCTATCCTAGTGTATTTGTTAACCACCCAATATATGTATGTATGTATGTATATATATGTATATATATATATATATATATATATATATATATATATATATATATATATATATAGTGTTTGTTAACCTGGGTTGGATTCAAGTAATCTTTTTCAGGAGTAACCCAGGAGTACTGTTTGGTCAATGACTTGCTCATAGGCAAATGGAGGCTGCACTGGAATATAGGAAGAATGCTAGGCAAGAATTCATGGGGACCATAAGTTGTCTAGCCATATGCATCTTTAAGAAGATGTATGTAACTTTAAAGTTCTTGTTACCTTTTTCAAGGTCCTAATAGTATTCACCTCCCAAACTGAACAGGGCTGTACATAATAACTGGTATAAATTTGCCCCTTCCACCACCCCCATGTTTGATGTAGCGCATTGAAAACTCATAGCCTTAATGTTCTGCACTAACTGATGGACTCATTTTATTTTACCGAATGTCGTTTTTTTGCATTATGTACTTGTACACTATGCTTGATAGCTGCATACTTCACGAAGTTTTACACATGAAGAGTAGATAGTCCAGCACATGGTGCAGAGGATTAAAGTCATGACCTATGGATGAAGTTGTTATTAATACTCCGGGGTTTGAATCCATCAGCCGCCAACTGTGTACATTTTACTGACTATGTGGACAGAGCACAACTGTGGATATTGATGCACATTCACAGATCTCCCCACTTCTCAGCTGATTGTTTCATGATCTCTTGAACTCTTGATAGGTTCATGGGTAGGTACTAGGCTATCTGCCCAAAGGCATTTATAAGCGTAGCCAGAATGTGTTGGCTTTCGCTGCCCTCTTAGATTAGTTCCTTGTGCCTCTGTCCAGCAGAGCCACTGAAGTGATCCCTGGGGTAAACTTTCTGTTTCCCATCCACTCGTCAAGCTTTCTCTTGAAGAGTCTTAGCGAGGAGCTTTGCCTAATGTAGATTGGAATCTTGTTCCAAAGTATGGGAAGTTTCTGATGACTTCGAGATAGACAAATGCACTTTCCCACTCGCACGTGTACAGCATCTTATAGTGGTACTATGTCTTTCTGTTTGCAAATACTTACTATGTCAGTATTAGTTATGTTATAAATTTTAAAATTATTTATTTCAGTTGTCCTTTTGATTTGTATGCCCTTATTGAGTGCTTACTGTGTAAGTTATACACATACACGCAAACACACACACACACACACACACACACACACACACACACACACACACACACACACACACACACACACACACACACACACACATATCAATCTTTTTTTTTAATCAGACTGTCTGTAGGGTTAAAGGGCATTTGTGTTTTGTTGTTCTAGTTTACATGGAGACTTTCAACATGTAAACACCTTACCTGCAGTGGTTTAGAAATAGTTGTTGAGTTTGAATTGCACCTACTCTCAAAGTAGTTTCCATTTGGGTCACATTTAGGCATCCACATGGATGAATACACATTGTTTTCTTGCTCATATGGTCAGAGCCACTCCCCCTCAGCCTTGCACTTGTTCCTGAATTACCATAAAATGCTATTCAAATCTGTCAGTGCACATACCATTTCTTTTTTTTTGTTTGGCTTACAATGAGCATACAGATTTTGATTTAATTTAAATGTATTTCAAATTTTACAGCAAAAACACTAACAACCATTTGCTACACAAAACAGTCTCAAACTGAAAACATACTTAACACAAGCAAAGATAAACTACTCTTACCATGAAACTCACATTAAAGGAAAATGTATCTTGCAATTCAGACGTAGGCTGGGACTCGGTCAAACACCATGCAGTGGAGTGGTAATTAGCACCTATGTGAAGGGTGCAGGAATTCAAACGACAAATGTACCACTCATTTGCTAGAGAATCTCCCTTGGACAAACACAAACACACATAAACACACACAGGCATGCACCATCTGTATCAACGCTTCTCTGCACATCATCTCTCCAGGCTGAAGTTGAAGCACTTCCATGCACAGGGATCCACTCAGCAGGTAATGGGATGGAAAAAGGCAAAACAAATCCCAGCACTGGGGACCTAAGGCGCAGGGGTGACAGGTACTGACCGAGGTTTCTTTTGGGGTTAAACTCTTGGCTAGGTTTGTAAGGGCACCAGGGCCATTAGTTTGGTAACCTCCTATGATCCTATGATCCTAAGTAGCTCCCTAGATAACCTTGTGTGGATCTGGCAATACATACGGTCATGAAATGCACTGCTAGCAGAGCTGCCCTGGAAATCAACTACAAAGCCACCCCCCTAAACAGTTATGTAAGGAATACAGTATGGAATTATAATTATCATCAGTCTCAGAGTTGTCATGTTGAACGAGAACATGGTTAAAGGGAAGAAAAGAAACTTTCACATGTTACTGCACATAGCTTTTGATCTGAATGGCTTTCTCTCATTAAACACACATGCATAATAAACTGCATTTCTATCATTACATTTTCTTATCTTGAAAATACATTTTAGTGTTTCAATTTTGTAACCTTTTTTGAATACCAAGTGTAAACATACAAGTGTACACTGCTGTCATATAAATACATATATATTGTAATATACTGACAATGCCTGATTGCTTATTACGCTTTAAACATATACACAGTAAGTTTCTTTGATGACTCTGTCATATAATTAGTTCATACATATCTGGATGAAGGTGCATATAGATAGTATTCTAGCCTTGGAAAATCACGTGTTTATGGTAGTGAAAAATCATTCTGCATGCACAACTACATGCACAACAGATCAACAAAGGTATGGCACCTAGTTCAAAGGATGTCGCTGTTCCACTGTACTCAGCCCACATCAGACCACTCATTGAGTATAATGCACCCTTCAGCATATATCATACCAGGGATTTGCAACAACTGAGACATTCCCAGAGGTTCCTCACAAAATATAGGAGTAAACAACATACCCTCTGTGGACAAAAGCTCCATCCCTATACTTGGTCTCTTACAGACTGCTGCAAGGAAATCTATGCCTGCCATACAAGGCATCATCTAATCCCTCTGTGGTCCCTCTCTGATAGACCTGCGGCACATCTACAAAACAAATAGCATCAGACATACTGAATTTAGGGATTTATACCTCTTTTGCAGCATAAATAGGACATGTTGCAGGGACAGACATGTGTCTCACAGACTATCCCTCCTGTGGACCAGACTTGAAATCTCCATGAAGCAGAGTTCATCCCTAACCATATTCAACTGTAACTTGGAGCAGTGGATGATGAATCAGAAATTTAGTGCTGGTCTGGTACCAATGCCTTTTACAGACAGAGGCAGCCTGAAAATGCTCGACCACCTGTTGTCCAATCTTGTATCCAATGCTTAAATTGCCCTGGGGTATCACATCATGTTTGTTACATTTGTAAAAGCAGGGCCAGTCTTAAAATGCCCCTAGCACCATGAACCTAGTACTCACATATGAACGTACCTCTGAAAAGTATGGTAACCCTGGCAACTTATGGCATGTGACTCTTACTCTTCTCGTATTTGCTCTCAAATTTTTTAAATGCATTATAGGGGCAGCATGATTATTTTTTCATTTTTAAAACTATATTAAAGTGCTTATAACCCTGAGGAATACTGACAAAATACTGAATATAATCATCTGTTAGTAACCATGTCCCACTATTCCTGTTAAACACTTCATCTACAGAAGTAACATTTTTGAGCTGCACCCTTCTCTTCTAGAATAAACTTAGCAGTGCAGTCATTTTAATCATAACTCTCTATTTGCCGAGTCTTCATTTTAAAGAACTTTATACTTTGCGAAAGTAAGATGCATAAACATACATATTTATTTCAAGGGCTGACAAAAAGCCTAATTACTTGACATACTCAAAGTAACAGTTTATACTAAAGGACACATAGCCCACAAACTCAGTGTGCCACTCAACCACAGCCCGTAAGGCATAACAATGTACCCAACACTCTAGTCATAGGTGACTCTACAGTCAGGCACACTGATGTTCCACTCACCAGGCTAAACAAGGATTAAGTTACTGTCAGCTGCCTATCAGGTGCCAGGATCCATCACATAATGCACGCACTCAGGTCACTCCACATCAAGTACAAATATGACTCTGTCAATGTCCATGTTGGTGTGAATGACTTGAGATGTACCTCCCTGGACTACATGAAAAGAGACATGGAGGAGCTCTCCAGTCTTGTAGCCCAGGCAGGTATGACCCTAGCCCTAGCATCCTGCCATCACTCAGAATGATACCACAGTACAAGGACAAAATGACTGACTTCAACGACTGGCTAAGTTTCTGGTGTCATTCTAAGTGGATCCAGTATCTGCCTGTCTGGGATGACATGATCGACAGACCACAATGCTTTGCCAGAGATGGCCTGCACCTGTCGCCCTTGGGATTCCAGATACTGGCTAAGACTCTTGCCACCCCTATAGTGCCTTTCTTAGGCAAGGTTCAAATGACAAATTCACCACCTTAACAGGTACAAGCAAGCAAAATCTGAGGGTAATGCTACTCAATACTAGATGTCTAAACCTCAAAATGCATTCACTTGAGGCACTCCTTAAAATGGAGAACATCGGCATCTCTGCAGTGACAGAGACCTGGTTCAAGGCTCCAGAGAGCACTCCTGCATTACCAGGCTATAATTCATACCACACCTTTCGGCCACCTAACCTGTACCGAAACACTAAAGGCGAAGGCATGTCCATATTCATTAAGGATATCCACACCTCCTGGCTAGTTGCTCAGTACAATGCATCCGAGATTATCCAAATGCAACTAACTCTGGGCAAGACCGCAATCCAAATTGTAACTAGCTACAGATTCCCCACCATGCCCCAGGATTCCCACTCCTCATTTCTTGATACACTGGAAAATATTAGGGTACAACCCAACACCTTAATAATGGGTGATTTCAACTACCCCCACCATTAACCGGGAAAAAGACTCACGTACCAACTCTTTTGCTCAACATTTTCTGGAATTCATAAATTCCAATGCTTTGGATCAACTTATCTACACCCCCACCAGGGGCAGCAATAGCCTAGACCTGGCCATTACCAACATGGGTGACCGTTGTTCCACAGCAGAGGTCAATTTCTTGTTGGTCAGATCCGACCACAAGCTAATCAACCTAGACATCCACATCCTGCCCCCACCCCCCATTAGAGAAACCACCGTAAAAAATTTCTCCAAAGCAAACTACACACTTCTTAAGACAGAAGTGGCAAACGTCACGACACCCATGCAAATGGACAATAGAGGTAGAACTGCTGAATCCTCCACAAATGCACGATTGCATGGATCATGCTATCCCTAACAGAACCAAGATGCTATCCTCCAAAAAAAGGAAGCCAATCCTGTGGTCCCCTGCCATAAACAAACTCTACAACAGAAGAAAAAAACTGTTGCAAAAAAGAGTAAAATCCCATGATTGGAGGAACTCACTGGTCAGCCTCATAAGAAGCTGTGTTCCCACATAAAATCTTCCAAAGCTAGTTATGAAAATAAAATCGCCACTGATTCTAAAGACAACCACAAAGCATTCTATAGCTATGTCAAGAATCTCAATGGCAACATACAGATCTACTCTGAGTTACAGCACAATGGCACTAAATATACAGAACCAACTGATATTGCCAACATCCTGGCAGATAGGTTCATTGCTAACTTTATCCCCCTCTCACCCCCTAAAGGGCTTATCTCTATACTATAGAGTTGCTATAATCACGGCTGCGCAGGTAAAAACTACACTCTCCAAAGCCAAGAACACAGCATCCATGGGACCTTACAACATCCCAGGCTGCATTCTACACAAACTGCAGAATGAACTGGCACCCCACCTAAGCACCATGTTCAATCATAGCCTCACCTCTGTCTTTGAGCCCACTGAATGGAGCACAGCGACAGTTATCCCACTCCACAAAGGGGGAGCCACCACGGACACTGGGAACTACTGCCCCATTAGCCTAACGAGCCTGGTCTGCAAGGCCATGGAACGTATCATCATGGATCTTATAAACAAAGACATTGGCAATCTCCAAACTCTGGACTCCACCCAGTTCAGGTTTGTAAAAAGCAGATCATGTCTCCTAAACCTGATAGACTTCTTTGAAGCAGTCACCAAAGCCGTATACAAGGGTAAGGTGATTCACACAGCCTATCTAGATCTCGTCAAGGCTTTTGACACCATCCCCCACTCTGGAAGTATAGATAAACTCACTAAACTAGGTATAAATCCTTAAGTCACAAGATGGGCTGTCAACTGACTCACTGACAGAATCCACACTGTGAAAGTAGCAGACTCCAAATCGACTTCAGACCAGTGACAAGTGGAGTACCATAAGGTTCAGTCCTGGGCCTCCTCCTGTTTGGTATCTACTTTTCTGAAGTACAGGGTAACACAGAAATCTTTGGCTAACGAAGTTCTCAGATGACTGCAATCTAATTTAAACAATAGCAATCTGCTTTCTAAACAGTTGCTACAGTTTATACTCTGCACAGAGTACTGCGACACTCAGGTTTTAATTTACAAAAAAGATTTTTATTTTTACTTTTAAACTCAATGTAGCACGCAGTTGCTATAGTTTAGACCACACATGGAGCACTACAGCACTCGGGCTTGACTGGAAATACAATACTAACTTCTAAAAGCTGATATGTATTAAATATTTACTGGGATCAACTGATCATGTCTCCAACAGTCTGTGCCCTGGCAGTTGCCCCTTTTGCTCTGCCCTAGCTAAGCTACTCTTTCTGCTAGATGGAAGTACAGCAGTAATCCTTGCTGCCATTATCTCTCTCTCTATCTCTCTCTCTCTCTCTCTCTATCTCTCTATTCACCATATGGTGGTCTTACATTGGCCACTCACTTCCATCACCATAACTTAACTGGCTCCTTCAGTGCCCCAGTCCCTATCATTGATCTTGGCTTTTCTGAATTTCATGAAGGACGTCATCCATCTGTATCCTGTAGTCAGCCTATTGTATATAAATCTGATGCTTATTTAGCACTTATGATCAGGTTAAAGGTTGGCACATGTGGTCCAATCCATCTGCATGAAAACAAACTTTAAAATTAATAATCAACTAAAGGGTTTAGAACAAAATAATTAGTCTTAGTTACTTTAGCCAGATGACTTGTTTAATAACATACATTGCAACCTACATCCTTCTGAACATGTTTCTCTTGAAGCTTTGTTTGTTGTAATGTCTTAGCTCATACAAAAACATTGTACCATCTGTCCTATGTAGTCAGGTAGTTTTCAGAAGAATATGAAGAAACCAGCTGTATGATTATTCATTCATTCATTCATTCATTCATTCATTCATTCATTCATTCATTCATTCATTCATTCAGTACAGCCCTGTCTCTTGTGAGTCAGACAGAAATTATTTTCCCACCCTCCCACCTGGTTACTGTTGTGTTCTTAAATACCACTGTCTTTCTAGTTGCCTGCCTCTTATGTTAATTTGACCATATATCTCATTTCCTTTCTGCTTGCACTGGCTTGTATGAGTAAGCACAAAATTATCATTTTGTGAAATCACTCCTCTTCAACTATTTAAATTTATTGGGCATCCTATTTTATTCCATAGTACCAGAATACAAAAATGACCACCCCTTTCAATCTATTTTGCTGTTTTAAAAATAGTGACTCTCCACTAAAACTTAACTTTTTAGACAGGTAAAACTTAAGTTACTTGCTTTCACATCTAACTCATGTAGTGTACAATGAGTTCTTTAGGATAAACCATTTTTTCATCTTACCTTTATGCACCTGTTGCAAGACCACCAGTTATTGGACAGCCCACATTCTGCCTCTCAGTAGTCATCTTGGAATTAGTGCTTCTGTTTTCTCCTGGTGAGAGAAGGAGTATAGTGACATTATTTCCTGGAGACTGCCGATCACCAGAAAGCTTAATAACTGCTTTATAGGTGACAGCTTGGAATCTGTGCTTATATTCTGATACTGGTGAGAGTAGGAGCAGAGTGCATTAATTCCTGAATCTTTCTGGTCAGAGAGTGAGTGCATGTGCTTAATGTACCCGTTTGGTCTGATTGCTATTCCAGGCATCTACCAGAAAAAAGGCTACAAGCCTGCAGACCCTTGCATCATCTGGGACAAGACTGTGGATCAGCAAACAGGGTGTGGCCTGCTTCAATTCTTGGGATCGGAGAAAACATTTTGCTTCTGGAGAGAGAAGAAGCAAAGGAGTATTGTATCCCAACAGAGTGAAGCTGTGGTGAGACCAGCATTAGTAGTAGCCAGGCAGTAGCCATTCATGTGACTCCCCTCTTTTCATAATTCTTGACAAGCTAATTATTCATTTTTCAGTAAGCACTGCTTGATTCCTTTTTAACTTCAGAATATCTGCCTATATACTTCATCCTTAAATTTTCAGATTCTGTGTATTAGTTTCCCCTCAAGTGCTTGGCAGTGCTCTGTAGAGACTCAAACACATTGAGTGACATTTTTCCTGTCAAAGGACTAGATAAGGAAACAGCTCCAGTACTTAGTAATTACTTGCTCATCTGGTTTTATACTGAATTTCAATAAACCGTGTGTTTTTACCTGCTGGGTTCGAGGTGCTTGTGTTTGTGGTACTTAGTAATAATGACCATTCCTCCTGACATGTCTAAAGGTCAGTTCCCTCTGCATTCTCCTATTAACCTGGTGAACTTGGGCATTCTGAGGCAGTGTAGCAACTGCCTCATGTACACAGATAACCCTCTCTTCTTACCTCGCAACACTCAGACTTGTGAAAGATGCACTTATATATCCAAATTGGAAGCCATGCAGTCTCAAGCCAAGATTGGAATAGCTGGTCAAGAGGAGAAGGTCAACGCCTGCACCACACCACATGCAGCACATAGCCCTCCAGAACACCCAACATCACAGCTCTCACATAAAAACACAAACCACACACCCACCTTCGCAGAGCTCTCAATAGAAATCTACCCAAACAGCAGAGACCTCCAAGGTAGAAACACACTCAACTATCACAACACAGCACAAGACACATAGCTCACCTACACAGTGTCCCCCTCAATCTAAGCCTCTAAGGCAAAACAGCTTGCCCAATACACTAATCATAGGTGGCTTGATAGTGACGCACACTGATGTCCCACTCACTAGGGTGAATAAGGAAAAGGTAACAGTCAGCTGTAAATCAGGTGCCAGAATCCGATACATAACACATGCACTCAGGTCACTCCACAACAAGTACAAGTATGACTCTGTCACTGTCCATGTGGGTGTGACTGACCTGAGATGCACCTCCCTGGACTACATGAAAAGAGACATGGAGGAGCTCTCAGATTATGTGGCCCAGGCAGGTATGACCCTAGCCCTGAGCAGCATCCTACCATCGCCCAGAATGATACCACAGTACAAGCAGAAAATGATTGACTTCAACAATTGGCTAAGTCATTCTTAGGGGATCCAGTATCTGTCTGCTTGGGATGACATGATTGACAGACCTCAACGCTTTGCCAGAGATGGCCTGCACCTGTCGCCCTTGGGATTCTGGATACTGGCTAAGGCTCTTGCCACCCCTATAGTGCTTTTTTTAGGTGATGTTCGAAAGACCAAATTATCACCATAACAGCTATAAATAAATGCAAACTGAGGGTCATGCTGCTCAATGCTAGAAGTCTAAATCTCAAGATGAAGTTGCTCAAAGAACTCCTCAAAATGGAGAACATTGACATTTGTGCTGTAATGGAAACCTGGTTTAAAGCAGCAGAAAGTGCCCCTGCACTACCACGCTATAACTCATTCCATGCCTTTTGGCTCCAGAACATGGACCGAAGCTTCAAAGGTGGTGGTGTCACCATATTCATAAAGGATATGCGCACTCACAGACTAGTAGCCCAGAATAACGCATCGGAGATACTTCAAGTACAACAAACATTGGGTAAGATGACAATTCAGGCCATAGCCTGCTATAGATCTCCAACCATGTCCCAAGACTTTCATTTCACATTCCTAAGCACCCTGGAAACTATTAGGGTTCAACTCAACACTCTCATACTAGATGACTTCCACTGCCCCCCCATCAACTGGGAAAACTACTCATGTACCAATACACTGTCCCAACACTTCCTGGAATTCATCAATTCCAATGCCTTGGATCAGCTCATTCTTACCCCCACTAGAGGGAGCAACATCCTTGACCTGGTTATTACTAACATGAGCAACCATTGCTCTACACCAATAGTCAATTCCTCCATGGTTAGAGCCGACCACAAACTAATCAACATGGAAATCCACATCTCACCCACACCCCCGTAAAGGTAACCACCATAAAAAACTTCTCCAAACTGACTTGGGTCTCCTAAAAACAGAGGTGTCTAACTTCATGGCACCCACGTCAATGGAAAATAGATGCATGACTGCCGAACCATACATCAATGCACTGTATGAACACGTGCATAAATACATGGAACTAGCCATTCCCAAAAGAACCAAGATGCTCTCCTCCAAAAAAAGGAAGCCAATCTGGTGGTCCCCTGCCATTAATAAACTCTACAATAGAAGGAAGAAACTGTTGCAGAAAAAGGTGAAGTCCCAAGACTGGTAAACCTCCCTTATTAACCTCAACAAAAAGTTGAGATCCCTCATCAAAACCTCTAAAGCCAGCTATGAAGGCAGAATTGCAGCAACTAAAAACAACCACAAAGCCTTCTATAGTTATATCAAGAATCTCCAAGGCAATAACGATGTTTGCTCTGAGTTACTGCATAAAGGTTCCTCCTATACTGAGCCAACAGATATTGCCAACATGCTGGCTGATACATTCAGTACCAACTTTACCCCCCCCCCAAAGGAGCAATCACAATACCGGAGGAATGCCAAGCACCCAGAATTAATGCAGCACAGGTTAAAGCTGCATTGTCCAAGGCCAAGAATTCAGCTTCCATGGCACCCAACAATATCCCTGGATGTGTTCTATATGAGCTACAAAGTGAACTGAAACCACATCTGTGTGCCCTGTTCAATCACAGCCTCACCTCAGGCTTTGTCCCTACCAAATGGCACACTGCTGCAGTCATCCCTCTTCATTAAGGAGTAGTGACTACAAACCCTAGGAATTATCACCCATTAGCCTGACGAGTCTGATATGTAAGGCTATTGAGCGCAGCATCATGAACATAATTAAAAAGGATATAGGGATTCTCCAAACTCTAGATCCCACTCAGTTTGGTTTTGTGAAAGGTAGATCATGCCTGCACAACCTGATTAACTGAGTCAATCACCAGAGCAGTGGAAGAGGGCAAGGCACTTCATACAGCCTACCTCGATCTGTCCATGACCTTTAATTCCATTCCCCACTTAGGAATTATTGATAAACTCACCAAACTAGGCATCAACCCCTATAACACTAGGTGGGTTGCAAATTGGCTCACAGATAGAACCCACAGTGTGAAAGTAGCGGACTCCAAGTCAGACTGCCAACCAGTCACGAGTGGAGTCCCACAGGGATCGGTCCTAGGTCCTCTCCTGTTTGGCATCTACTTCTCAGAAGTCCATGCCAACACTGACAAACTCTGGCTGACCAAGTTCACAGACGACTGCAAGCTGGGAGACATTATTAACTCAAAAAAAATGGAGAAGTCCTTGCAGTGAGTGGAAGCAATTTATTATTAAGCGCTTTTCATTTGCAGGATCTTTAAAAGGCAATCATATGATTGTAAGAACCAATCAACACGCTCCTAGTATAGCCTAGGAACACAAAGTTAAAGGTATATTAGCCTACTAACTCCACATTTACTAACCAATAACACAGAATTCAAGAAGCATGAAAGTAAATATAACAATAGGAAATAAAAACTGATAAATAGACAAAAATAAAATTCCTAATAACTTTAAATAAGAATATATATGTGTGTAATGTATACTATACATACATATAGTACCTTAATTTTTACATAAATTTTATCTCTCCAGGGTCTTCAGTTTCAGTAAGCATGTAATAATACATGCTTCATTTAAGCCTGGGTAGTTTAATGCATTTAATAAATGTTGTCAGTACAATTACATTTCTTCTAGCCATAAACCAACTGGCCCACCTCTACTATCCATTAGTATTTGGTCAATTACCCTGAAGGTAAAGGTATGACCACTTAGCATTACACAATGTTTAGCCAAAGCATTGTCTTGTTTACATTTCACAATTGCATGTAAATGCTCATAGACCCTTTCACGGAGCCTACGCTCCGTCTTTCCTGCATAGAAAGCTGGGCAAAGTTGGCACTGAGCTAAATAAACATCAAATCTTGAGTTACATGTAAATTTCAACTTAGCTGTAAATGCCTTATTCTTTATTTCAAATTTCTTACCTATGTCCACATGCTTGCAAAATCTGCACATTCCACAACTTTGCATGCCAGGTTGTCTAACTGATTATGTTTGCTTACTTTCAAGCAGATTTTTTAAGTTACAGCCTCTTCTATAGACTATTTTCGGATGTTGTCCTAGTTTTTTAATAAGGCCCATATCTCTGCTTATTAGTTCCCAGATTTTACATATAATATTTGAGATGATTTTACTATCTAAATTAAAATATGTTATGAAACTAATAATAAAGATGGTGGTTGTAGAACTTGATTCACATTAATTAGTATGGGCTCAACATAACCAGAAGAGGAAGAAGGAAAAGCAGTTTGAATTATCTGGTCTTGTATTAAAGATTCTCACAGAATGGGTAAAATTACATCATTCTGTCTTTTACTTTGAACGTCTTCTGTGACTGCCTTGATTAAATCTTTCAGGTATCCACAGCTAGCAAACATGCTACCTAACAATTCACATTCAGCCAGAAAGTCTTCTTCTAATGAAACTATCCTGACTGCTCTAACCAGCTGCTAGAAAAATGTAGAAATGAGTTTGAATAAGTACTCTTCCTATAGATCCTGGACACATATCTATTGTTAACAAGGTCCTTGTTTAATTTAATATCCAAATAATCTATTTCCTTCACACTGAACTTAAATGTGAGTCAAGGAAATGTGTAGATTTATTGAAATAATCAACTAGTTAATTTGCCTAGTTGTAGTCGCCCTTAAATATTATAAATATGTTGTCCAGGTACCTCGTATAGAAAGTTAACATTTGCATATGATGGGGGCTCTTAAATAAATTCTCCATCTCCCGATAAGCCAATACTAAATTAGCAAGGCTTGCTCCACAAGGGGAGCTCATGGGTACCCCTATTTTTTTGAGATAATATTGCTTGTCAAAGATGAAATAATTATTTGTCAGAATTATATTGTCATTCTTCTATTAGGGAGATTTCAACAGAATTTGCCCCTCACTTTTTGAGCATCAAACAAACCCATTCTACACCCTCCCGGTGGGGAATTGAGCTATAAAGATCCTTCCCATCAGTTGTTAAGAAGTTGTTCTCCACATCAAAATCTGAGTTATGAATCTTATCAAGAAATGACCAAGAGTCTTTACAAATTTGATGCTCATACTTCAAATATTTTGGAGTATTGTCTCCACAACCTTTGCACATGGATATGGGATGGAACCTTGGGCATCTAAAAGGGGTCGCATCGGTGGACTTATAAGGCTTTTATGTACCTTGGGAATGCCGAACAAAACTGGCACTTTAGGGTGTACCATTTGTCATACAGCTGTACAAATCTACACTAATCTTGGCTTCAATAAATAAATCGTTCAAGTAGCCTTTTATACGATTATGTGCTAGATTTAATTCATTAAGGGAGACTTTTCATAAGTCTCACTTTGTAGGACCTCTTTCATCCATTTAACATAGTCGTCCTGATCAAATATAGCCAAGCCACCTCCTTTATCTGGTTTAGCGACTCTGACTTTAGAGAACCTCAGTTGGTTCAAGGCTTGCCATTCTAACAACTTAGCATTCTTATTTTTAGGTACATTATCATACATGTTGTTCAGGAAAGTTTCCTGTTTGTATTATTAGCCACAAACCTTAAATCTAGTTCACATAGAATCTTGAAAGCATTAAGCACTGGATGTAGGGGTGGATTATATGTACTGGCTATTTTAAACCTGTTATCCACCTGCTTGTTATGACCTAACAAAGCTGTTGATTCAATTTCCTTACAAAGTGTTTTACATACATAATCACCCTAGCCATATTCATGTGTTGGCTTGTTACAAAAGTATATCCTTTAGCTAGTAAATCCACAACAATAGGATCAACATTACAAGATGAATAATTAAAGATTTTAAAGTCACCAGTCTTATTAGTGATGGTATTTAAGCCATTAATGAAATCAGTGGCTATCGTTTGCACTTGAAGTGTTGTTTGTTCTTGGGTCTCTGGCATGACTTCTGCTTGAAAATTTTGATCATTACTCTCTCGATTAACGTGTTTCTGTGGCAGTTTTACCTTTATTCAAGTCACGGATACATTTGCTTCGCCTCAAGTCATAACCAATATTATTGTTACATGTAGTATTAGTTCTTTCTTCTGTTAAACTAATTTCTGTATTTATTGCATTTGGCAGACAGTCATTATCCTTATACGGTCCTGCTGCAACCCAAGTTTGAGATGGGGGGTGAGGGTAAGCCAAACCTTGTTCATAAGCCACACGATCACGGTTTAATTCTTTAAGCTTATTACTTTGTTAACTTCTCCATATATTGATCTAAGGTTGTAAAGATCCTTGCATATTCATACTTGTACCTGAAAAAGTCTTTGTCTGCCTTAATTTTATTGTCAAGTTCAGTAATGTCTTTAACGATGGTAGAAATCAATACAGAATAATGTTTTATCATGAGTTCCATGAGTTCGAACCCATGTTGGTCAAAAAGGCTCAACAGTTCAAGATGAAAGGCTGAGTCTGGTATCAACCCTGTAGGGTACTGATGCAAACGCAACCTTTTTAGAACAATACATGACTGTAAGCACTCTTTGAAATATGCTACTTCTAGTTGTCATTTTTTCAATTTTAAAAGTTTATAGTCAAATTCTTTACGTTTCTCCAAAAGAGAAAGTGCAGTGACATGCTCCTGTGTTGTGCTGATGGCCGGCTGCCCCTGCTGAATTGACGATGGATTCCTTAAGAATTGGATAGGGCTATTCAGCCACTCGTTCAGTATTGGGACCCAATAAGCCTTGCTGCACGTTGGTCATTGATTCGTACTGGTTCTGCACTGTTAATATGTGAAGTAGCATTTGTTGAAGAAGAGTGCTCAATTCCAGTCACTAAATGGCTGTTATGTTGATTCTTATGATTGTTAGTTGTTACTGGAACTGTTATCACTGGTTCTGGTCTTCCTGGTGTAAAGGTATCATTAAATTCTGGGCGTTGTGAGCTAGGATGGCTCCAAAGTCGTTGGTGTTCACCTAAAAGCTCCAAGCGGCTAGTTAAAGTGTCCACATGCTGAGTTAAAACTCCTATCAGAATAGGTCTTGTTGGAGCTGTTGCTGACTAAATAAACTCGGACTGTTGGGACCTCCAGTAGCCATAAAATAATGCAAACTGGGTAAAAAATATCACAAAAGCAAACTGGAAAGCCAAAAAAACAGAGAAGTCCTTGCAGTGAGTTGAAGCAATTTATTATTAAGTGCTTTTCGTTTGCAGGATCTGCAGACTTCTTCAGATAAAAAACAAGTATCAAGAGACATCCAAATACACAAGTTTAAAAAGCAATCACATGATTGTAAGAACCAATCACCAACTCAGTGTTTGGACACTTTAACAAGCCGCTTGGAGCTTTTAGATGAACGCAAATGACATTGGAGCCTTCCTAGCTCACAATGCCCAGAATTTAATGATACATCTACACCAGGAAGACCAGAACCAGTGACAAGAGTTCCAGTAATAACTAACAATCAGAAGAATCAACATAACAGCCATTTAGTGACTGGAACTGAACACTCTTCTCCAACGAATGGTACTTCACATAATAACAGTGCAGGACCAGTACGAATCGATGACTAATGTGCAGCAGTTGAAATCTTCCTATAGAAGAATTACTTAAAATAATTCTGACAAATAATTATTTCACCTTTGACAAGCAAGCAATATTATCTCCATAAAATAGGGGTAGCCATGGGCTCCCATTGTGGAGCAAGCCTTGCTAATTTAGTAATGGCTTATTGGGAGATGGAGACTTTATTTAAGAGCCCCCTTCATATGCAAATGTTAACTTTCTATACAAGGTAGCTGGACGACATATTTATAATGTTTAAGGGTGACTACAACCAGGCGAATAAACTAGCTGATTATTTCAATAAATCTACACAGTTCCTTGACTTCACATTTAAGTTTAGTGTGAAGGAAATAGATTATTTGGATATTAAATTAAACAAGGACCCTGTTAACAATAGATATGTGTCCAGGACCTATAGGAAGTGTACTTATTCAAACTCATTTCTACATTTTATAGCAGTCATCCTTTTTCACAAAAAAGATCAGTGTTAAAAGGACAACTGGTTAGAGCAGCCAGGAAAGTCTCATTAGAAGAAGACTTTCTGGCTGAATGTGAATTGTTATGTAGCATGTTTGCTAACCGTGGATACCTGAAAGATTTAATCGGGGCAGTCACAGAAGAAGTTCAAAGTAAAAGACAGAATGGTGTAATTTTACCCATTCTGCGAGCATCTTTAATACAAGACCAGATTCAAACTGGTTCTCCTTCTTCCTCTTCTGGTTATGTTGAGCCCATACTAGTTAATGTGAATCAAGTTCCAACAACCACCATCTTTAATATTAGTCTCATAACGTATTTTAATTTAGATAGTAAAATCATCTTTAATATTATATGTAAAAACAGGGAACTAATAAACAGAGATATGGGTCTTATTAAAAAACTAGGACAAGATCTGAAAATAGTGTATAGAAGAGGATGTAACTTAAAAAATCTGCTTGAAAGTAAGCATACAGAATCAGACAACCTGGTATGCAAAAATGTGGAATGTGCAGATTTTGCAAGCATATGGACATAGGTAAGAAATTTGAAATAAAGAATAAGGCATTTACATCTAAGCTGAAATTTACATGTAACTCAAGATTTTTTGTTTATTTAGCTCAGTGCCAACTTTGCCCAGCTTTCTATGCAGGAAAGACGGTGTGTAGGCTCCGTGAAACGGCCTATGAGCATTTACATGCAATTGTGAAATGTAAACAAGACAATGCTTTGGCTAAACATTTTGTAATCCTAAGTGGTCATACCTTTACCTTCAGGGTAATTGACCAAATACTAATGGATAGTAGAGGTGGGCCAGTTGGTTTATAGCTAGAAGAACTGGAGTTGTACTGGCAACTTTTATTAAATGCATTTAACTATCCAGGCTTAAATGAAGCATGTAATATTACATGATTACTGAAACTGAAGAGCCTGGAGAGAGAAAATTTTATGTAAAAATTGAAGGTAATATATGTATGTATAGTATACATTACACACATGTATATATTCTTATTTAAAGTTATTAGGAATTTTATTTTTGTCTATCAGTTTTTATTTCCTATTTTTATATTTATATTTACTTTCATGCTTCTTGAGCTCTGGGTTATTGGTTAGTAAATGTGGAGTTAGTAGGCTAATATACCTTTAACGTTGTGTTCCTAGGCTATACTAGGAATGCATTGATTGATTCTTACAATCATGTGATTGCCTTTAAACTTGTGTATTTCAATGTCTCTTGATACTTGTTTGTTATCTGAAGAAGTCTGCAAACCCTGCAAATGAAAAGTGCTTAATAATAAATTGCTTCTACTCTCCTGTTTTTGGTCTTCCCAATTTGTTTTTGTGATATTTTTTACACAGCTATTATTAACTCCCAAAGTGATGTAGACATCCTACAGAAAGGCCTCACTGAAACCAGTGACTGGTTTCAAAACCATGACCTTAAGCTTAATGCCAAAAAATGCGTTGTCATCCCCTTTGGAAAAAACTCAGTTCCCACTAATTAGCATATCGATGAGGGCCCACTGAACAATGGAGGTGTTATAAGAGATCTGGAGACACAGGTTGATAGCAACCTCTCCTTCGACTACCACATTGCCACTGTGGTCAGAAAGTCCTTCTGTGTGTTACATCTCATTACCAAGAGTTTTGAATCCAGGAAGAAAGAGGTCATCATCACTCCCTACTCTTCCCTCATTAGGCCAATCATCGAGTATAATGCCCCATTTGGCATGTACCTCGCTAGACACATGCAACAGCTGGAGAGGCCACAAAAGTGCCTCATGAAGAGCATCCTATGTCTTAAACACATGTCCTACATGGACAGACTCAAAAACTCCAGCTATTCTCTGTCTCATATCGTCTACTAAGAGGCAATCTCTGCTTGACTTACAAAGCCATGTCTGACCCAGCTCTGTTAGAAATGTTAAATCTAAAGAAATCCCAATCCCTCCGCACCACACGCTTTAGAGACCTCAACTTCATTACCACAATCAACAGAGCATGCTGGAGGGACAGGTTCATAACCCAGAGACTGCCCATGCTCTGGACCAGACTTCCCATACATGTCAAGCAGAGCACCTCACTGGCCCTCTTCAAGAGAATCTTGATGAGTGGATGGGAAATAGAAAGTTCACCCTGGGGATCACTCCAGTGGCTCTACTTGATAGAGGCACTGGGAGCTAACATCGGGCGACATGATGCCATTGCAATTTTATGGCCTAGGCTTGTAAAGGTTCCAGGGCCATTAGCCTAGTAAACACCTATGAACCTATGAACATGCTTAATTTTATTAACAGACATGCAGGACCAGCCTTTCGTCAACTGGTGCCCTAGGCAAAAGGTCTCCACAGCACCCCCCCCAACACCACTTTTTGCCCCCATCCTGGCCTACATACACAATCCAGATTACTGGAAAATCACCCCTGCTAGAGTGGCACCTTAGGCGGTCGCCTAATTGCCTATGCCTAAGGCCAGCAATGCAGACATGGGCAACTGTAGCCTATGTTGGAAAGCATAAAACCATTAACCAGACACATATACACACACACACACACACACACACACACACACACACACACACACACACATACATATCACATCCCATGTATAGTGCGCTCACACATCATGCATACACACAAACAACCACCAGTTCATCTAATAGCATGTCTATGAGATATAAACAAAAAAACAGAGACCCAGGTCTAAACCTTCACGGAATGTTGCACATTTACACTTTAACTGAGACATTCTTCACAATAACAGCAACAGGTGAGTCCAGGAATCCAGTCAAAATGAGCAATGGAGGATAGGCAAAATTTTCACTAGGCATCTAAAGGAATGGACAAGGTTTAAAGCACGACGCAATAAAGATTGTGTGCTATATTGCAAATGTTACTGGAATCAAATCTCAGTAAGTACGGCAGAGTGCCTATTGACTCAAAACCACGTGCAAAATTCTAGATGATAGAAGAACAAAATGTTTGTAAATAAAATCTGGAACAAGCCAGGGAACAAAATATGCAAGAATAATTTCCTTGAGTCCCATAGCAGAAGCACACCAGAACCAATCATGAAACTCTGTTTGAAAACTAGATCACTATCAAGAGGATCTGTAGTGTAACAGCTGAAAATGGTACCCTTATGAACAACACAATTGTGGACTGAAATCAAAACTGGGTATGAATCATGCCTAATGACCACATTCTGTCAAGCAGTAGCACAGAAGGTTAATTAAATGACCAAAAAAAAGATACAGGCAGTGGCTGCAAGTAAAAATACAAACCTTTTAATGACAAACGAAAATGAGTAAGTTGTGCAGGTAAATGAACTCTCCAGCAGCACGACCAAAATGTAAAAAAGTAACAGAAGCCACCAGACCACAGCAAATAAAATCATAAGCTTTTAATAACAAAATGATGCTGATCGCTTTTGCAGCCAAAAAGCTGCTTCATCAGACAACACAATCAAACCAATTCCAGCTATTTAAACTCATGCTGACCAATGAAATAGTCGATACAATTAAATATGTAAACAAGCTATTCAATAACTAAGAATGTCATATTACATAATATTTTCAAACTTAAACATATAATATCCTAAAATCAAGTTATAGAAAATCTAAAACACATATATAAAAAAATATATAAAAATACATATGTTATCTATGCAAGGGTCTATTCAACAGGGTCTATATTATATTTTCGAAAGTTTCAAACATCGAACACCATATGGTCGACACCATATGAGCGATGTTTGAAATTTCAAAAATATGATAAAAAAATAAAAATAAAAAACTATAGTTACTTGATGTAGGCAGGGGGGCAAGCACCCCTGCATCCTCCATGCAGGGGGCTTCACCCCCACCCCCGCTACTTAAATATTCCTACTCCAAGATCGCACTGCATTGAAGTAAAGGGAAAATATTCCCTACAGCGATTTCTGTGTTACGCGCGCGACGTTTCGACCAATCGGGTTCGATCAATACGCATTCACCATTTACAATTTTTGATCACGTGATAGGAACCCTACTCAACAATATAGGTTCAATAGAGACTTTTTCATTAATGCCCCTACCCATATTAGCTCACATCCTGATTATCCATTCAAGTTCTTTAGTTTCAACCATATTCCTATTAGCCCATCCTCTAATCCCTGAGGAGACTATCTCATCAACCATGAACCTAAATTCATGTGACACACCAAATTCTAAGACGTGTTTTGCTAGGACATTGGTCTCTACCTTCCTGGAAATATCATATAAATGCTCTCTAATACAGTCTCGTAACATGTGTGTTGTCATACCTATATAAAAGGAATGACATACTATACAATAAGTTAAATAGACCAAATTAATGGTGTTACAATATGCTGTTAATCTAAACCTTAAATACTTTTCCTTGTCTGGATGTAAGAACCTCCCTCTGCTATCTAAATGTTTACAAAAATTACATCTACTGCAGGGAAAGGTACCATAAGTGTATTCAGAAGGGCAAGTAGCATTCTTGTAACCATATTTAGGACCACATAAAAGTCTCTTCAGCGACTTTTTGTTCTTATAAGCATAGTGAGGAGTGTCCCCCACCAACCCCCTAACCTGTTGGTCAGCGCATAAAATATTCCAATTCCTTTTATAAACATCCTGTAATAAACTGATGTTACTAGAATAGGTCACTGGAACTCTCATAAAATTACATTTGGGATGCATTTGTCCAGTGGTCCTATTAATATCGGAGAAATAAGGTTTGCCGTCTGCATCTCTCATTCCAAGTGTGTCCATCATCACTGATTGTACCTCCTTCTTAGCATAACCCTCTCAATAAAATTTTTCTTTAAATTATATAGTTCACGCTTAAATTTATTCTCATTAGCTGTTAATCTCAAGACCCTTAAGGCCTGTCCTCTCATAACATTCTTAAATACATGCTGTGGATGCATACTGCTTCTCTGGACATATGCATTCCTGTGACATTCTTTCCTGAATATTTCTGTCTCAAATTCTCCTGTAGGCATCCTACAGACTTTGACATCAAAAAAATTAATTGATGTAAAGGAACTATTAGCAGTGAACTTAAAAAAATGGCTGGTATTGTTAATTCTATTCAGAAAGGATTTAAATGCAGATTCCTCACCTTCCCATAAAAAGAAGAGGTCATCTACAAATCTCCGATAAAAGACTATACAATCGTGCATATCCTCTCTTAAAATGTTTCCTTTTTCCCATACGGCCTGGAAAATGTCGGCGTAGCTATTGGCACATGAAGTGCCCATAGCTACACCATGAATCTGCCGATATAGATGCTGTTCAAACATAAAAATGTTATTCTCTAGAATTATCTCTACCAAAAAACATAACAACTCAATGACCTTAAGCTCATAGGTACCATCTTCCACTAAATATTGCTTAAGTAGTTCAACCCCAAAACCAGTAGGGATGACCGTAAATAAAGATTGTACATCTAGGGTTATCATCATGCAATTCCTTGTAGGTGGTCTATTTTTAACATGATCAAGAAGATCTCGGAAAAACTGTTTACTGTCTTTCAAAATATAATTGTTCTTAGCCAATAATAGGTTTTAAATGTTGTTCAACATAAACTGAGAGTGGCTCAGTACTCCACTCACGTCCCACTACTATGGGCCTCCTCCTTTTATGGGAAGGGGAGGAATCTGCATTTAAATCCTTTCTGAATAGAATTAACAATACCAGCCGTTTTCATATGTTCACTGCTAACAGTTCCTTTACATCGATTGCTTTTTTTGGATGTCAAAGTCTGTAGGATGCCTACAAGAGAATTTGAAACAGAAATATTCAGGAAAGAATGTTGTGACCCATATATATATATATATATATATATATATATATATATATATATGTGTGTGTGTGTGCAGAGACACTCTAAGATTGAAGGGGTTTACTGACTGTCCTGGGGGTAGTGGTTTAGTACAAGCGTCACTACAACACTGCTACCT
Organism: Protopterus annectens; assembly: GCF_019279795.1. Lineage (NCBI taxonomy): Eukaryota > Metazoa > Chordata > Ceratodontiformes > Protopteridae > Protopterus > Protopterus annectens. Next base: position 1,548,531,118 of record NC_056732.1, on the reverse strand, counting down.
GACAGGATGTCCTGAGCCATGTTCTCTATTCCAAAATGAAATATTGAGGGATAGAGGTCAAGCCAAGCCAAGAAGTAGTTTGCATGGTAGCCAAATGAAACTGGATATGCAGAAGCATTTACCTAATCTGGGTTCAATGTAGCAGGATGTTGTATTGCACATGCTGCTGAAGGGAGAAAGGATTTAGGTGTACAACTGAAAAATCCATTCCTGCCACAGATGATAGCCTATGAGCTCCCAACTTTTTCCACCCCAACACTTTAGGTCATAACATGAGATTACTAAACTGTGGGGGAACTGGAGACCCCCCCCCGCTCCCAGAAGGTGATATGTGACCTATTAGCACCAGGCAGGATGGGGAACAAACTGATCAACATATTGCCAGGAAAGGCTTGATGGCAAAAGGCTGGTAAAAAAAAACAAAAAAAAAAAAAAAAAAAGCTCTTGTCTGCAAACAGCACTTGCTATTGTTTTGTACTTCTCATTCTCTGTTCGTGTATACCCGATGGTCAGCTCTGTGCCCTTCACAGACTGTGATAAGCGAATGCACTTTCTTCTAGATCTTAAACAAATCTGTCTATGAGCTTTAACTGCTGTCAAGTTGATGTTTGCTTTCTACATGTTTGCATCCTGCAGACATTGTTATAGTATGCAGTAGACATGGTAAACTGTCATTATTTTGATGGGAATGGATGGCCCACTTCATGTGTATACTAAAAACACGGTTTAGTTAATAAATGAATAAAGAACAAATCCTAACAATAGCCATCCCAAACAGTGTGAGTTGGTTGAACTTGAACTTAGAAATTTCAGCTGTACATTCCAAGCTCCATGCTACTGCACCTCCTGAAATAACCCTTTTTGGTTCAATAATATATTTCCCCTCATTAGTAATTAAAGATGTAGCACGTATATTACAATTATAATAGAAGGACTGTTTTGTTGTACAGCTAATAACGTATCACTATGTAAAATTTGCATTTTTGCTGCCTACCTTTTTTCTTCCTCTGTGTTTGAATATTGGACCCTTAATGCTTTTTATGTGGTCAGTGTGCTTCCCCATCATAAATGAATCTGTACACCATAACTGACATTATGTGTTATTCCTGGCCAAACTGCTGTTTAAGAGGCAGTATATCCAAAGATCCAAACATAATGGAACTAAAAGGAAAGCCCACTTATTTTCCTTGAATCGTGGTCTATGTTGAAGGAAAAATAAAACTATTCATTGATTGCTTAGGTGAAAAGTAGCAAAAGGGGAGCATGGAAAAATGACAAATAGTAGCCTGGCAGACAGCATGGTGGGTTAAGGCTACTGTCTGTTAATAAACTGCTTCCTTTTGTCCAAAGTTTGACTCCTTGCACCGTTATGTATCTACTGTGTGGCTCATTTACTTAGGCAGTAATCCCATGTTCTCCCTGACAAGAGACTTTGTGCCCAGTGCACTTAACTTGTTAAAAAAGAACAAACAAACAAGCAAACAAGCAAACAAACAAATAAATAAAAATAAACCAAAACGATACAATGACAGGCATGTGGACTGAAGCTCAAAATTAGGGGCTTATGAGCCACAATGATATCGGCTACTACTTAAATAAGTAAGAAACTGACGGTTGGAATTTATGACAAACAATAATCCACATACTTGTTCTGAATGAAAAGTGACTAAAGCAGTGAGTGATTCTCAAGGAGATGCTGAATGTTAATCGTGTCAGAAGCATGCATTGTTGACTTCCAGTAAGAATACACCAGCTGCTACTGAAAGCTGGCAGGGAAACCCATTAACAGAGGAACAAAGCTGATTCAGCAAAATGTACAGCAGCCTGAAATCCTAACCGGAATTAATTTACAGATGGATTTAAATTAGAAACAGCATATTAAATAACACGCAATGGCTTGCCCAGAAAGGTACAAATGCTCCCTTCCTGACTGCAACTAAAACTGCTTTAAAAAAGTCAGATTAGTAATTTTAAACCTCAGTGTATTGCCCTTGTACAATTCAAGGGCATTTCCTGAGTTTTCATAATTATAAGCTAAATAATGAGTCAGCAAAATTATGTTCGGTGACATCAAAATGACTGAATAGTTCTGCTTGTACTTGTTATGAGTTATATTTGACTAACACATACTAATACCCTTTCTACATTTTATTTCCATGTGAAAACAAACATTATAAGCTTGTTTTTCATCCTACAGAACATGGTTCTATGTTTTTGTTTTTTCCACATAAAAAATTTGTCACTTGAATATACGTAATTGTATGTGCTGAATTTATTAAATGTAACTGTATTATAATTTTCATCTACATCCCTTTATAGTGTATAAGCCAGCAATTAAAGTAAAATATAAGGTTAAAAAACAAGCACAATATAATTTAGATTTAATACCATATTCCTTTTAAAATAAATTAGAGCTCTTCTTGAATACCCAATAAATAATGTACATGGCAACCTTTTTGCATTTGCTTTGAATACTGTTTGCTATGTGTTTGTTTTTTAAGGTATGGCTTCATCGCCTCTAAATACCATAGCAAAAAAACTCATTGAGAGAAGGGAAATTTATGGATATGAAAAGCAATATTACTGTTTGTTTTTTTTTTTTTGGAAAACTTTTTGTAGTTAAGTTCTTTTCCTTAGATTTTTAGTGCCTTCCAGGCACAGTAATGATTTGAGTATTATGCAGTGATAATTTACAGGTAGCTGTTAAAATGTCGCACACTATATAACTAAAATCTTTCAGGGTGTAAAAAAATTCCATTACACAACTGCTTTTATTTTATGTGATCCATTCAGGTGTATTACAGCACATATAAAAATATATCCACATGTACAATTATTATTCAAGAAAGGAAAAGGTTAATCACTTTAGAAAACAAGGTTTACCAATCAAAGAAACCATAGTCAAAAACCTTTCCAAAGCAAACTTTAAACTACTTGCATCCGAAGTGGAAAGCTTCACTATTCCCTTGCAGAAGGATAATGATATCCAGGATGTGGAATCCTACACCAAGGCACTCTATATGCATCTTCAGGATTGCATGGACCATGCTATCCCAAATAAAACCAAGACTCCTTCCTCAAGCAAGAAGTAACCAGGCTGGTGGACCCTGGACATAAGCAAACTTTACAATAAAAGGAGACATACAAAAAAGGCCAAATCTCAAGTAGAAAAATCTTCCCTGATCAGCATTAGTAAGAAATTGAGGGCCCTCATCAAGTCAACTAAAGCTAATTTTGAAAAGAAAGTTGCCAAGGATGCCAAGGATAACCATAAGGCCTTCTATGGCTACATCAAAAACCTAAATGGCAATGCTCAGGTCTGTTCTGAGCTAGTACAAAATGGAACAAAATACACTGACCCTTCTGACATTGCCAACATCTTGGCTGACAGGTTCAGTGCAAATCCCCCCCCCCCTCACCACCTACAGGTCCTATTACCATTCTAGAGAATTGTGCAAGTCCAATTATTAATGATATGTTGGTTAACAAAGCTCTATCTAAAGCTAAAAACACTGCCTCCATGGGACCAGATGGTGTCCCAGGCTGTGTCATACGCGAGCTCCAAAAGGAATTAACCCCGCATCTTAATACCCTGTTCAGTCTCAGCCTCTCCACAGGATATGTGCCCATAGAATGGTGCACGGCAGTGATGGTCCCGTTACACAAGGGTGGGGCCACAACTGACCCTGGGAACTACCGACCAATAAGCCTGACCAATCTGATCTGTAAGGCTATGGACCGAATCATTATGGAACTCATAAATGGAGATATTGGGAACCTCCAGTCACTGGACCCCACACAGTTCGGCTTCGTCAAGGGCAGATCATGCCTCCTGAACCTGGTGGATTTCTTTGAGACAGTTACTCAGGCTATAGATAAGGGAAAGGAGGTACACATGGCTTACCTTGACCTTGCTAAAGCATTTGACACCATTCCCCATTCAGGTATTATTGATAAGCTCACCAGCCTGGGCATAAACCCTTACATCACAAGATGGATCGCAAACTGGCTCTCAGACAGATCCCATAAAGTAAGAGTAGCGGGATCTATGTCCGAATCCAGACCAGTAACGAGTGGTGTGCCTCAGGGCTCTGTACTGGGGCCCCTCCTGTTTGGCATATACTTCTCAGAGGTACAGGCAAGCACGGAAGGGCTGCGGCTGACTAAGTTTGCGGACGACTGCAAACTGGGTGCTATAACAGAGTCTCCGGCCAACATGGAGATCCTCCAGAAGGGCCTAAATGAGACTGATGCATGGTGTCAAAGCCATGGTCTCAAGCTAAATGCAAAAAAATGTGTAGTAATCCCCTTTGGAAAAAAACAGAGTACCCGCAAACTACAAAATAGGAGGTAATCCCCTGAAATCTGAAGAAGAAATAAGGAATCCAGGGACCCAAGTAGATAGTCAGCTTTCCTTTGATAACCATGTTGCCAAAGTGGTTAGAAAATCCTTCTATGTGACCCATCTGATCACGAAAGGGTTCGCATCAAGATCTAAGGATGTAATGGTGCCCCTCTACTCTTCCCTCATCAGACCCATTATTGAGTACAATGCACCAATTGGAATGTACCTGGCTAGATATCTCCAGCAGCTGGAGAGACCACAAAGGTACCTAACCAGGAGGATTACTGGCCTCAAACAGTTGCCCAATGCAGCACGATTGAAAAAGCTAAGACTGTTCTCTGTTGCATACCGCTTTCTCAGAGGTGATCTCTGTCTAACGTACAGAGCCATGTCCAACCCAGAATTGTTGAACATGCTCCATCTTAGCAAAACCAAATCTATTCGAGCTACATGCTCTAGGGATATAAACCTTAACACAACAATGAATAGAACATGCTGGAGGGATAGATTCCTTTCGCAGGGACTTCCCTTACTATGGAACAGGGTCCCGATCTACATAAGACAGAGCCCCTCACTATCACTCTTCAAGAGGAACCTTGATGAGTGGATGGGTAACAGAAAGTTCACACCGGGGATCACACCAACAGCACTACTAGATGGGGGCCAAGGGTACTAGCTGCTAGTGCAAGGGTCTAGGGAACTACTAAAGGGGCGGAGAATACCGCACAACGTGGCTGGGCTAATATATGCCTTCGGGCAGATAGCCCAGTACCAACCTATGAACCTATGAACCTATGAACCATGCTAACCTTGTATGGACATAAGACTTAACTAGAGTAGTTGTAGCTAGACTAGAAATAATCATGGTTTAAATGTGTGTGTGTGGGGGTGTAAATGATTTTGATTTTATACATTTAAATGCAGATGACAGATACCTCTCAACCTCTTACGACAAGAAATTTGAACAATGCCATGAATAAAAGTGGGACAAAGGCCAAAAATATGGAGAATTTTTAACTATTTCTCTTAAAAACTTAGAAAGTTGATAGAATAACAAGTTTTGCATTAGCATGACTTTTCTGAAGAGTATAAGGTCTGAAACTCAAATGTCTGTCATTATTTTCTAACTTTTATCTTTAATGATTTGCTACTAATTTGTCAGAAAACCACACTTTTTTTGAAAAACGGACTAAAAATATGAGGCAAAAATCTGCACATTCTGCAAAAATCTGTATAGTTGAGAGGTATGCATATAAACGTCAGAAAGAGAAGCCACCAAGCTTGAATAATAACTTTTGTACCTTCTATGTTCAAAGTAAGATACTATCCATTACTAAAGCAACACAAAACTTTGCCTCTGAAGGGATTTTATTTATTTTCTGTGTATTTGTTGACCATGGCAGACCACTGAAACACATGGACATTTTTCAGTCTCAGCCTGGGGTCACTGTCTGTTTAAGGGCTCAGAGACCCAAACCATGGACCACAGGAAGCAGTTTTCTTAACAGCTAATAGACTTAATCCTCTACACTAACTGCTAGATAATATATCACTCCAACAAGGAATCTGATGGGCTGTAAAGTTCTCTCCATGACCAAGGACTGAATGGGCTTGGTTGTCAAACTCTAGGAAGAATGAATGGTCAAGCAGACACAGGATTGAGAGTCACTGGATAGATCATATGGATAAAAACAAAAAAGGGAAAAAGGTAGTCAATGGTAAGTGGTCTCGGTGATTTTCCAAATGGTTCTCAAAGTAAACTGAAATGAACTTTGTCAGTCCTTAGCATATGCATAATGTTGCTTTATATTTCTCTCAGAACTTCTTGGTTTGCAAAAGGAAGGATCTGGTAACTTTGTTTTGCTTCCTGGCCAAATACTAATTGGATATACTAATTCAGAATTCTTACTTTTCCATGCTCCCTCTCTTCCCACTCACCGCTGATTTCATTAAAAGTCATGGTCTCTTTCTTTGCCTTTCATTGCTCTGTTGTGATCCTAAGACATATTTTATCTTCCTTAACTGGCTATGTTTTGATTAGTTTTGGTCTTTTGCTGTCCTGACATCCTTCTATTGTATTGATATAGACTGTATTATTTTTCGACTTATTCATTTTTTCTTCATACTTTGAGAATGGTCCATATTCTTGCATAGCCTTTTATGTGAAGTCATCTTCTTATGCATCATGATATTGTTGGTTATAAAAAGATTAAAGTCAATACTGCTTGAATTTGTTCAAACCCCATTCAGGTTGAGTATTAAATGAAATGCCATTTTGCCAGCCCACTAACATGTGAAATCTGTCCCCATTCATAAAAAGTATAGAAAAAATATAATCTCAGTTTACAGACATAACAGCCTAGTAAGTCTTACAGGGAAAGTTTATCAAAGATGCCCTCTACATACTTTAGAAACAGTTAAATTTACTCACACTTAACTTTGATTTATCACAGTCTGACTTTCTAACAGACAGATGTTGAGTTAAGCGATTATTTTTTTTTGAAACTGTAAGCACACTTATAGATATAATGGTTTACTATGGCATGGTTGAAATGGGTTGGGTCAAACAGGTGTAACATCACAAAAGAATGTTGAAGTTGACAACAGTGGAAGAGTGGAATATTGAAAATGGTAAATACGAAGATGCATATATGGCATTCTTGACATTCCCGTCGTCTAGCCATGATCCTGACTTGACTACAATGAATGGGTTTTACTTAGCTTACTTCTACTGTTTTGCATGGGGACTATGCCCTCCTGCAACCTCCATGCACATTAAATATACCAACTCTGAGATCACACTACAGTTAGAAAATGGGTTACTTCCCTGTTCCTCACTGAAGCGTGACCTCCCTCCACAGTGTGGCATGTGGCTTGTGTAAAGGTCAAGTGCACCATGCAACTTGACTAACCTCGGTAGACCACTGTTGGTTTGATTTCCTGCCCCTTGGAAATGGTGATTTCGGACATTTTCCGTTCGGCTGACTGCCATTTGTGTAAGTCATAGTAAACCGATATAACAACACTTGTCACCTGAAATTAATTATTTGGATTTAATCTTTTAATTTTTAAAATGATGATTTAATTTTGGATTTTGCTTCATTGGTAAGATTCTGAGGTTTACTTTAATTAGGCATAAATCATAAAAGGGTACTGCATGTAATCCACATCTCACCCAACCCCCCCCCCCTGCAAAAGGTATCCACCATGAAAAACTTCTCCAAAGCTGACTTTGGACTCCTAAAAACAGAGGTGGCTAACTTTATGGCACCCATGGCAATGGAAAATAGATGCATGACTGCCAAATCATACACCAGTGCACTGTATGAATACGTACATAAATGCATGGAACTAGCCATACCCAACAGAACCAAGTTGCTCTCCTCCAAAAAAAGGAAGCCAGACTGGTGGTCCCCTGCCATTAATAAACTCTGCAACAGAAGGAAGACACTGTTGCAGAAAAAAGGTGAAGTCCCAAGACTAGAAAAATTCCCTTATTAGCCTCAACAAAAAGTTGATATCCCTCATCAAAACCTCCAAAGCAAGCTATGAAGGCAGAATTGCAGCAGACACTAAAAACAACCACAAAGCCTTTCTATAGTTATATCAAGAATCTCCATGGCAATACCCAGATTTGCTTTGAGTTACTGCATAAAGGTACCTCCTATACTGATCTAACAGATATTGCCAACATACTGGCTGACAGATTCAGTCCCAACTTTACCCCTCTCCCCCCACAAAGGACCAATCTCAATACCGGAAGAATGCCAGGCACCCAGCATTACTGCAGCACAGGTTAAAGGTGCATTGTCAAAGGCCAAGAATACAGCTTCCATGGGACCCAACAATATCCCTGGCTGTGTTCTACATGAATTACAAAGTGAACTGGCACCACATCTGTGTGCTCTGTTCACTCACAGCCTCACCTCAGGCTTTGTCCCTACCAAATGGCATACTGCTACAGTCATCCCTCTCCATAAAAGAGGAGCAACTGCAGACCCTGGAAATTACCGCCCTATTAGTCTGACGAGTCTGATATATATGGCTATGGAGTGCATCAAGGATATAGGGAATCTCCAAACTCTAGATTCCACACAATTTGGTTTTGTGAAAGGTAGACCATGCCTGCTCAACCTGATTAACTTCTTTGAGTCAGTCACCAGAGCGCTGGATGAAGGTAAGGCAGTTCATACAGCCTACCTCTATCTGCCCAAGGCCTTTGATACCATTTCTCACTCGGAAATTATTGATAAACTCAGCAAATTAGGCATCATCCCCTATATCGTTAGGTGGGTTGCAAATTGGCTCACAAATAGAACCCACAGTGTGAAAGTAGCAGACTGCAAGTCAGACTGACGACTAGTCACAAGTGGAGTCCCACAGGGATTGGTCCTGGGTCCTCTCCTGTTTGGCATCTACTTCTCAGAAGTCCAGGCCAACACAGAGGGACTCTGGCTGACCAAATTCGAAGATGACTGCAAGCTGGGAGCCATTATTAACTCACCAAGTGATGCAGATATCCTAGAGAAAGGCCTCACAGAGACCAGTGACTGGTGTCAAAACCATAGCCTTAAGCTTAATGCCAAAAAATGTGTCATCATCCCCTTTGTGAAAAACTCAGTTGCCACTAATTACCACATTGATGGGAGCCCGCTGAACACTGAAGGCATTATAAGAGATCTGGGGACACAGGTTGACAGCAACCTCTCATTCGACCACCATATTGCCACTGTGGTCAGAAAGTCCTTCTATGTGGCACATCTCATTACCAAGGGTTTTGCATCCAGAAAGAAAGAGGTCATCATTTCTCTCTACTCTTCCCTCATTAGGCCAGTCATAGAGTATAATGCTCCATTTGGCATGCACCTTACTAGACACCTGCAACAGCTGGAGAGGTCACAAAAGTACCTCACAAAGAGGATCCTAGGCCTTAAACACTTGTCCTATATGGACAGACTCAAAAAACTCCAGCTATTCTCTGTCTCATATCATCTACTAAGAGACATCTCAGCTTGACTTATAAAGCCATGTCTGACCCAGCTCTGTTAGAAATGCTACAGCTAAAGAAATCTCAATCCCTCCACAACACACACTTTAGAGACCTCAGCCTCATTACCACAATCAACAGAATATGCTGGAGGGACAGGTTCATAACCCAGACACTACCCATGCTCTGGAATAGACTTCCCATACATGTCAAGCAGAACACCTCACTAGCCCTCTTCAATAGAAATCTTGATGAGTGAATGGTAAATAGAAAGTTCACCCCGGGGATCACTCCAGTGGTTCTACTTGATAGAGGCACTGGGAACTAATGACAAGCAGCACAATACCAGGGCACTATTATGGGCTAGGGTTGTAAAGGCCCCAGGGTCATTAGCCTAGTACACACCTATGAACCTATGTATTAGGGTGCCAAATGGATCTGCATTTTGGCCCCTACTGTTCAACATTTTTTTCCTATGTTTTCCTTAAGCAAAGAGGACTTGGCTGCATAAACTGTCTAGTGACTATAAAACCACCATGTTCAGTGATATGGCTACAGTCTTAGTGAACTATAGGTAATAGTTTGAAATGATCTTACATAGATTATAATTAACTCTTTGTAAATGTGGGGCACTTCACTCTGACTTAGAAAAGGAAGTTTACCATCTGATTCTGAAAGACAATCAGCTGAGGATATAGTGTGTAATATCACGGATGTGGCGACTCTGTCTTTTTGAGTTAAAAACATGATGACCGGGTCAAAGGTGCTTAAGTACGGGCCTTCTTCTAAAACCTGCATAGTGTCTCAAAAGCATAGTCAAGTAATAGAGCTATTTAATATAATAGTGAGAACCATACGAAAGTATAACTTTGTACTTTGTTTCATACCAGTATATTAGCAACTGACCAAAGTACATCAAACACCTAAAACAATTGGAGTTTCATCAGGAATTAATGTAGTTATTCTTTATAATATAGACCAACTTTGTTCAAGATATAATAACTCAAGACTGCCCCAGATTCATTAACACTACAGTAAGTGTATACAATCTGTATTTGGGAGCATCCCTGCCACATTTTTTGAATTCTGTAGTCACTTAGAAAGATTACAGTAAGTCCACATGTAGTCTACACTTTGTGGTAACCTTTATGACTCCTCCTCAGTAATTAAGGCTGCAAGAAAATTAGTAGGAAGACTAAAATTAGTATGAAAAAGGGGTGGGTTATGTTTGTGTTGACTGGTAACTCAGTTTGGCGTACACTTACCCCAGGATTCAGCAAGCTCTGCACGGTGTGCAGGAATAGTGCAAGAGCTGCTGCACGCAATATGGCCAATGAGCGATCCAGGAATGAGCTCCCGGGACGTGCACGAGTGCTCCTACACTTTTTCTGCATGGACACCACTGCTCTATGCTAATTACCCCATTTGCTGGTGAAAACCATGCAAATGAGGTGAATTAGCGATCCAGGAAGCAGGCAGGCATCTGTGCAGGAATAGTGTAACCTGCAGAAATGTATTCGGTTAATAACTGAATACATTTTTGTAAATTACAAAGCAGAGGCATGACAGCTCCAGAGAAAGCATGTATTCAATGTAGTAGGCATGCCAATGGCCAAATATATGGCCATTGGCATGAGAAGTAGTTGCAAAATTATAAAAAATAACTTTTATTTTTTTAGGCCAATTTCGTCCGTTTAAGCGTAGGGCAATGGTGCGCAAACAGGATCGGCCCAAAAATAAGAAAAAAAGTTGGAAATAAGCTTTTAAACCCAAATCAGCATTTTGTCATGATAGCTGCGGTGGTGGTGCTGCAGTAGCATTGTCGCCTCACAGTAAGACGCTGTCCGGTTCGATTCGCAGCTAGAGCATCTTCTGCGTGGAGACATGCGTGAGTAGGCGTACCTTTGTTGAAGGTTGTGCATCAGGGCTGGCAACTCGGCACGTAAAAATTTATCTGCCAATTATTAGCGGACCGGAGTTCCGCTGTGGTGACCCCTAACCAGGAAAAGCCGAAAGACACAACAACAACAACAACAAGTCAATGGCATGCATAAGATAACAATACCAGAGAATAGTGGTTGCTATGGGGGAAGGCTCAGTGTGAGTGTGGTAACTATGAATTAGCATTCTGGTTTATGCAAATGAGGGGATTAATACTGAATCACAGATTTAACCTCAGTGTTAGCTTGCACCCAACCATGTAGGTGCAGTAACACCGTGGTATAAGTATAAGAGGTAGATGACCTGATAAGGGGGTGTGTCATGCATGCTGTAAGCGTATTGGAGCTCTGTGTTCTGTGCTTGCCCTTAGCTAAGCACAGCTAAGGAAGGGGGGTGTCTGAGGCTGCCTAGCAGTGTTTACATTGCCTAAACCGGTGTGAGCAGTGTGCACCAGGTTTTAAACATAACAAAGAAAAACCCCACAGGAAATAGCAGCTCTGTTCACATCTGAGCACTGGGTATGTGCGGCGCACCTCAGGGCTTAAACGGGAAGGCAATGGGAAGGGAAAACAGCAGTAGGAAGGCAGTCAAGGAGATTTAGCATAGCTGACAGGTGAAATGTATCAGAATCAGCCAATTACACAGGCAGCAGCCCAGCATACTACTATAAACTATGCAAACACCTTTTACTCTGTTTTTTCCCACAAACTCTACACCACCGGTGTACACAGATGGGAAAATTTTACCTGAAAAAACTAACAAAATGTTAGTGGCTGCTGTTGCTTTCATACATCAATATGTGGAAGAGACTGAAGGTGGTGAGGATTGAATGCTGATGACCAATCCACAGTGAGGCAGATGAGAATAGTGTTCAGACCCAGGGTAACCTACCAGGGGCTACATGAGCTGGAGAAAGTGGAGTGCTATAGGGTGGACAGGGACATTTTACAGCAAATTGTTGAGCTGTGACAGCCACGCCTCACACACAGAACCAACAGAGGGGAACCCATCCCAGTGGATACCAAGGTATGTGTAGGGTTAAGAATACTAGCTACAGGTGGTTTACCTTTATAACGGCGATCTCAAAAAGGTTGACCCTGCTTCCACAAACACCAAAGTGCGAACATCCCAAACGATGGAAACCACATATGCGAATGGCTAAATTTTGCCCCCTTTTGACCCATGGTAGCATTGGTGTGGAGGTGTAGCGCGGCCGGAAATGTCAAAATTCGCCATTAATTCGACATTTTAGAAGTTGTGTTGATTTGATTTTGAGGAAATGGGTCAACGATGTGGTCGGTCAATCATATGTGATCAACAATATGAAGGTAAACCACCACAGGTACCTTCCAAAGGCCAACTTGGGATATCATGGGGATTTCACAGGCATCAGCATCCAGGGTACTCCACCAGTTCCTGGATGCCATGTCAGCACATGCCAGTGAGCACATATACTTCCTCAACACCCGTGAGGCGTTGACCAGCAATATGCGTCTCTTCCACCAAATAGTAGAATTCCCTGAGGTAGTGGGTGCTATAGACTGCACGCACAGACACATCAAAACACCACCCCGCAGGCACGGTAGGGTCTACATAAACTGCAAGGGCTTTCCCTCCATCAACTGCTAGGTTGTGTACGATGTCCAAGGCATTATCTTGAATGTGTGTGCTGGCAGCCCTGGAAGCTATCAAGACTCCCACATCTGGCATATGACACAGCTGTACCAGAAATTTGCCAGTGGGGACATTCCATATGGCAACCTAGTGGGGGATGCTGGTTACGCACTGGAGCCGTGGCTGATGACACCCATCGGAAATGCACACACACCTGAACAAGAACAAGAGCACATGCACAGACCAGAATCATAATAGAGCATGTGGTTGGGATGCTCAAGTCACGGTTCTGGTGCCTTAACATATCCAGTGGAGCCTTGCAGTACTCTCCAGCTACGTGCACACAAATTTTCATTGTATGTGTCATGCTACACAATATGATCCTGCGGAAACAGCTGCAGCAAGAACAACATGGGGCAGGGCGACACAGACCCCACCATTGCCAAGGCCATCACAGGCACAGAGGGACTTGGAGGAGGAACAACCTGAGCCTGCCCATGTAGGCAGAAGGAGGTGTGCCCAGTATACCTAGGCTTTGGCAAAGAGACAACACAAGCACATACACTGACACAGTAGGGACCCAGGGAATGACACCTCTCTCTGACTCGCACATACAGTAAAATGGATGCCAAACATGACACGACCTGTGCTTTACCATGTATAGGGAGTGTACTATGTGCATCTGACAAAGTCAGCCCTCAAGCACCATCCTCAATACTGACACAGCCACAAGGTAAGTCATTCTTCCTATCAATTGCTGAATGGAGTAGTATGTTCTGTTAGTTGAAGCTATGGTATGGATGTGAGCATGCAAGGGAATCGGGTGGCTGAATGTGATGGCAGCAGATAGTGCACACCTATATGGGCAGCATGAAATCTGTAACAAATACTGGTGTCAACAAAGTAGGCAGTACTAAACAAGGTGACAAATCCTACTTCAGTACATGTGGTGGCCCAAATGTGTGTCCATAGGACACACACATGCATGTTAGTGAGGTTCACATACCCAACAACAGCCTCAGCCAGCAGGACAGGTGTAGATGACCATAAAGAAAGGCTGTGCTAAGGCCTCCAATTGATGGCAATGGTGAACAGCCCCCCCCTCCAGACCTACACAGACAGACTACAACAGGTCTGGCAGTTGTATGTTAGTTTGGAAGGATAAGAAGTCCAAAACTGAAATGTAAACACTACTGAAAACTCCTGATGTCCACCATGGCAGTAAAACTTAATAGTAAAATCAAAACTTTAATAAAAAGAATATAACATAAATTAAGCAGTCCTCAGTCTTCCGATAAGCGCTTTCAGCAAATAAGCCTTCCTCAGATCGTATAAAAAGGACTATTCAGCTATTGTATTTATAAGGCATCACAGCCATTCCTCATTTAGTTCTCTGACACGCCCTTGTTGCAAACCAAAAGGAGGCCAGCTAGCAGAGAGGTATAATTTCCTTCATTGTAATTAAAGGGGCAGTGCTTCTCTTTACTATAGGATTGTATATGAGAAAACTAATAGCTATGGATATAAATACACTATAGGAATGAAGCAACATTCAAGTAAACTTGCTAATCATATTCCTTCTGTTCCTAAGTGCAGGTTTTAATGGCACAATGGTATTCAAGCCTGGTGATCTGTTTGCTCTTAAATTAATTATCCAGCATGTTTCCCTTAGCTCTGTGCGATTATGAACATCACCTCCTCTTGTGGTCTGACAGACTGCCTCTATGGCCTTAAATACAAAGTAATGAGAAGGATACTGTGCTACATGGGCTGCTAAGGCATTATTGGGATCTTTCTGTTTGATGTCCCTCAAATGTCTGAGGATACGTTCCTTAAGACGTTGATCTGTTTTGCCAACATAGAAAGCACTACATTGGCAGCAAGTCACTAAGTATATGATGTGGGAACTAGTACAATCAGCATAGATATTAAAATTGAACTGTTGCCTGTAGTATGGATGTACAAAAAACATTGGAGCTGTCAATGGAGTTGCAAGCTTTGCATCTTAGGCACTTAAAAGTGCCCTTTCTATTAGAATTGGGCCTATTTCTTTCAAATCCATCTTTGTTGCAAATGAGACGTTTCAAATTCTTCTTATTCTTGTATAGGAATCTGGGCTGTTCTCCTAGCCCCCAATTTAGCAACTAGACCGAAAGAAGGGGCAATACATGCACCGATAAATTGGCCCTTGCTGTTTTTTTCCAAATTCAATCATCACAGGACTCAAAGAACACAGAGTCAAGAACAGAAAAGGAAGAAGCTCACACTTTAATTGGATCTGAACCAAGTTTAGTAGTGAATCTTTCTAATAAGAGTTTAAGCCCTGACATGATTTCCTTGTTAGACAAGGGCCTGAGTTTTATTCCAGCCTTACCATCTGATATTAGTGAATTTGTGCTGGATATCAGAATGTTTTGCAGGAACCTTGCATTAAAATGTATTTTTGGACAAGCTAATGACAGTAGACGGCTACCTTATACAAAATTGAGTAGCTTTGTTCCCCCTAATCCTCCACCAGTGGAGATGTTCTTAAGATTATGTGAAGATGAAATCTTCAAATTAAGGGGAAATACAACTAAAGGTCAAGGACATTTCTTCAATTTAACCACTAATGAGAATTAAATGCTGAAGCAGCTAAAGGAGACAGACAGCTTGGTCATCAAGTCTGCTGACAGGGGAGGATGTATAGTGGTGATGGAAGCCTTATGGTACAGGCATAAAATGCTCTCTATGCTGGATGATGAAAGAATGTATAAGAGATTAAGTTACAGTGAAGCTACGACTAAGGTAGTTCATTTTCGTAGCCACCTATATGATCTATTGATAGAGACAAATATCTCTCGAGAACTATATGAGTTCTTTGATTGCCCTAAAGCTATGTTTCCATACATCAGTGGACTCCCCAAAATTCACAAAAATCCAGTTGACCCACCACTACGTCCCATAGTTTCTGGTAGGGGGTGGGTAACTGAACCTGTTTCCATGTACGTGGAGAATGAATTAAAGAAGGCCCTGCCACTAGCAGGAACTGTATTGAAGGACTCAGGAGTTTTTCCTGGAAAAACTCTTTTTAGTTACTAAGTACCTCAAGAAATACAAAGATTTGTTACTGGTGACAATGGACATCAAGAGTTTGTTTACGGTGATTCCGAATGACTATGATCTACAGGCAATAAGATCTTTCCTAGCAAGGAACAGTATGGAAGTAGAACCAATATGTTATTTGCTGGAACTTGTATTGGAAAATAACATCTTTATGTATGGAGATTCTTTCTATTTGCAGACATGGGGTGTGGCTATGGGCAAATAGTTACTCTAATTTGGTTCTGGCTGAGTGGTAACATAATGAACTGATACCCAGCACTTGGAAACAATATCTAGTGTACTACGGCCGTTTTGTGGATGATGTATTTATCCTTTGGAGAGGCAGCTCTACACAATTGGACCTTTTTGTCAACTTTATCAACGAGAGCACTGATTTTCTAGAGTTTGTGGTTAAACATTCTTCGGAGACCATAGAATTTCTGGGTGTAAAAATTCAACTGCATCCTGATAGAGGTATCAGTACAGGAATTCATAAAAAAGAAACCTGGAGAAATCATTATCTGCATAGGGGGAGTATGCACCTGGGACATATTTTTGATAACATCTTTGAGAATCAGATCTTAAGAACTTCAAGATTATGTACTGAGAATGAAGACTTTGTAGCAGAACAGAGAAATATTGAGACACATTTAAGTAAAATATCCTATAAAAGAAAGAATTTAAAATTGAAGCATGATCCACAGGAATTAAGGAGAGGAAAGGGACGTCCCTACTTCTCTGAACCCACATCAAGTCATCATGAGAGCCTGGATCTTAAAACTCAATCACAGCAACTTAAATGTTTGTTAACATACACTGCTGACAATAAGCAAGTATGTGAAGTTATTAGGAAGTTTTGGCCGGTATTGACAACTGATGACAAAATAAGAGACATTGTAGGTGAACAGCCCAGATTCCTATACAAGAATAAGAATAATTTGAAACGTCTCATTTGCAACAAAGACAGATTTGAAAGAAATAGGCCCAATTCTAATATAAAGGGCACTTTTAAGTGCCTAAGATGCAAAGCTTGCAACTCCATTGACAGCTCCAATGTTTTTGTACATCCATACTCCAGGCAACAGTACAATTTTAATGTCTATGCTGATTGTACTAGTTCACACATCAAATACTTAGCGTCTTGCTGCCAATGTAGTGCTTTCTATGTTGGCAAAACAGATCAACATCTTAAGGAACGTATCCACAGACATTTGAGGGACATCAAACAGAAAGATCCCAATAATGCCTTAGCAGCCCACGTAGCACAGTATCCTTCTCATTACTTTGTATTTAAGGCCTTAGAGGCACTCTGTCAGACCACAAGAGGAGGTGATGTTCATAATCGCACGGAGCTAAAGGAACATGCTGCATAATTAATTTAAGAGCAAACAGATCACCAGGCTTGAATACCATTGTGCCATTAAAACCTGCACTTAGGAATAGAAGGAATATGATTAGCAAGTTTACTTGAATGTTGCTTCATTCATATAGTGTATTTATATCCATAGCTATTAGTTTTCTCTTATACAATCCTATAGTAAAGAAAAGCACTGCCCCTTTAATTTCAATGAAGGAAATTATACCTCTCTGCTAGCTGGCCTCCTTTTGGTTTGCAATAAGGGCGTGTCAGAGAACTAAATGAGGAATGGCTGTGATGCCTTATAAATACAATAGCTGAACAGTCCTTTTTATACGATCTGAGGAAGGCTTATTTGCCGAAAGCGCTTATCGGCAGACTGAGGACTGCTTATTTTATGTTATATTCTTTTTATTAAAGTTTTGATTTTACTATTAAGTTTTACTGCCGTGGTGGACATCAGGAGTTTTCAGTAGTGTTTGCCTTTTCTCTTCTTCATTGGTGTCCTTCACAGTGTAAGAAAGTTTTTTACCTAAAAACTGAAATGTAGGTCAATAAAACCTAAGATCTGTACTATACTGATATGCCTCTAGTCTGCATGATAGGTCAGAATACAAAACAAAATGGAAGCCAACAGAGTACCTGAAATACCAGTACAGTCATAGCAAATGTTTGCAATTGTCAGGTGTGCCGCCCCCCACAATCCTATGTAGAAATGCAGTAACACGTAGGTGTGGGTTTTATAACAGTGGAGCACAAATTACCTGAGCTGGCCCAATGTACAGGATAGATTGTTGCATGAGTACAATATGCAGGGGTCCGTGTGTTAGGTTGTTGTGTGTTGTATATTGTGTGGAAGTGGTCAGCATGTAGGCATGGAGGGTTGTGTCTCAGTGGCCTATGGCCTGTACTGTTGATGACAGGGCCATGTCCCGACAACTGCAGTGCCAACCACAATGCATCCCAGCAAGACCCAATTCAGCAGTCATCCATACTCACTGTCCAGATGTCAATATCTGTCACCATCTGAAAGATGGACATGCCATGAATGTGGGCCCAGACATACACACAGTGCACAGGTGGAAGTACCCTAGACAGAGTACATAAAATGTAACTGTCAACTGCACACACCTTTGGAATTGTACATACAGGTTAGCAGTACATTAGTTGTCTGTGTAGTATGGAATACTGATGTAGTCTGGCCAGTCACTGGCAGACAACAAAAGGCACAGTTATGAAGTAATGAGAGAATGCCTATGTCTCGGCACAAGGCAGCATAAGGGGAATGTCCCAGGTAAATCTGTGAGCCAGAGCAAAGGAACAATGCACCAAGGTAACACACAATAGCGTCTTTAATAAAATAAACAAAAGAAAACAGTGGTAAGTGCTTTCGCAACACACAGTTGCTTCTTCAGACAAAATGTGTTAAAAAATTGTGTGTTACCTTGGTGCATTGTTCCTTTGTTCTTACTTCATGTTTTTATGCACCTTGGTTTTACCTACAGCCATTTTTGTTTGATAGTAAATCTGTGAGCCAGCTGCAAGTAGCTTCCATATCACACATGCACTCAACTCACACCACCATCAGCCACAGGTTTATCACAGGTCATATCCCTGCTGTTGGGAATGAGTACAGTATGACCCCTATGTCTGTATGGGAATACCCACAGAATGCAGCCTGCTGAGGAGGTGTCCCATGCAGGTGTGTCCCTAGCTGTAAGCAGCACCCTGCCAGCATCCAGACCAATGGATTAATATAGACAGTATCTATTGCCATTAACACCTCACACACTTACCCTGTCATCCCAAGGGAATCCAGTGGCTCGCAGGCTGGGAATGTAGGAGTGACAGAATGCACTGGCTTGCTACAGATGGCCTGCATCATTGCCAAATGCTCTGCAGTCCTCTGCAAAAGGCCTATGCCTCACCTGTACTGCCAATGTATGTTATCTCATGGGGTCCCAACTAACAACATAACACAGCCCACAGAACACAAATGCAAGGCTATGTTGACAAATCCCAGTAGCATGCCCACCATGTCCTACCGCATGAACTGTGGACCAACCCCTAAATACCGCTGAGATGAAGGGACAACTATAAGGATACTTCTCAGATATCGCTCGCATGTTAGGAAGGAGATAGAATAACAGAGTGGGGGGGGTGTAGAAGCATGGACGTCATGGAGTGTGTGAAGTCTGAAACTCAGATGTGTACCCATAGTACCCCTGCCTGCAAACCCAGTAATGGGTGGCTACATACCTGCTTGTAAACCACAATGTGAAGGGGAACTGACCGGATATATGACCCCTGCCTCTGGGTAACCTGGGTGAATCTGTACAGCTGAGAGGTATGGCCACAGCAGGATATGGCCATTCTGTTATGTTAATAATATATGTACAAGCAGGGGATTCTCAGCCACCACAGTGCCAAAGTGCTGGACCATTTACACAGACCCATCAGCAAGTGTCTGCAGCTACCCCTCCAGAATGGCATGACTGTGCAAGAATATGTAAGCTGCAGGCCACAATACTGGGCACAGCTTTATTCATCTTGTATTTCCCAGGAAATAACTGTGAGCAAATAAGTATATCTGTCAGTAGTTGATGACATAATACATCACAGTGTAAAACAGTACATATGTCTGAATATCTCTGCTAATACCAACCATGTAACACAAGCAGCACAGACACAATAGTTACAGTAGCCCACTATCTTTCCCCATTGTGACTCCATATTGTCAACCTATCTACAGATATCCTGCAGAAACAGGTTGCTAGCTGTAGGTGTTGAACGCCAAATCCAGGACTGGAGTACAACCTACCTGGAATGGATTCACGCACTCAATACAGAAGGTCACATTTAAGCATGCTCCTACACTTAGAGAAATGAAGCCCATGTCTGACAACAACAGTGGACTATACATATCTGTCAGTTGCAGATGTCTGTGCACACACACAACATTGCACACCATTCATACTTTGCACACACATTGGATAGGAATACACACACATATCCAAGGCCAACACACTATCATATGTCAAACATATACACACAGAGATGTGGTGAAGAGAGAGACAGTGACAGAGAGATTTCCATTATGAGGCCTGTCCCACCCACCACACATCTAATTCGCCCAATATCACATGACATGCTGATGTCAATCACTGTAGAAATTGCTTTTGGTAGCCCCCAGCCCTATAGTGTCTGTGGTGCTTGTGATAACTGTGTATCATGATAGTACAAATCAGTATTCATCTAGCATTTGTATACCCAGTCCTGTCAAATGTAAAGTTATGTGTGACTGAGTGTGTGTGTGTGTTTCCAGAGGAATGGTTTATGGCCCATTCACACACACTGCACTTCCCATTGCCCATGTTAACACTCATGCTGATGTCAGTCACCTTGAAATAACCCTCTGGCCAAGTCTCAGCCACATAAGCTCCGTGGTGCTTAAGATAACTCCGTAATGCTATAGTGCAACATACTAGATAGGTAGTTCTAATCCCAGCCATGGCAACTGTGAAACTCGTGTGTGTGTGTGTGTGTGTGTGTGTGTGTGTGTGTGTGTGTGTGTGTGTGTGTGTGTGTGTGTGTGTGTGTGTGTGTGTGTGTGTGTGTGTGTGTGTGTGGGGATACATGGTTTTGAGGCCATTCACAGTTATTACACCTCCCATTGCTCTACTTTAGCAGGCCTGCTGATGTCAGTCACCTTGAAATAACCCTTTGGACAACAGCCAGCCCCATAAGCTCTGTGGCACTTATGATAACTGTGTAATGCTGTAGTGTAACATACTAGTTAGGTAGGAGTTCTAATCCCAGACATAGCAACTGTGAAACTGTGTGTGTGTGTGTGTGTGTGTGTGTGCGTGTGTGTGCGTGTGTGTGTGTGTGTGGAGATGAATGATTTTGAGGCTATACAGTCACTACACCTCCCACTGCCCTATTAAGCAAGCCTGCTGATGTCAGTCACGTTGAAATAACCCTTTGACAGGGGCCAGCACCATAAGTTCAGTGGTGCTTGCGATAACTGCATAATGCTATAGTGTAATACACTAGTTAGATAGGAATTCTTATCCCTGAGATGGCAACTATGAAACTGTGTGTGTTTGTGTGAGAGAATGTGTTTGTCTTTGATAATACCTGATGTCATGGACATTCACACTTACTACTCTCCCCTTACCCCTCATTTAGCACTACTGCTGTTAGTCACCTTCAAAGATACCTGTGGAGAGCTCTCCAACATGTAAGCTCCATGGCACATGCCATAAATGTAGAACAATGTAGTAGAAGTAACTACACAGGTATGGGTTTGAATTTCATCTGTGGCAAGTGTTTGTGTGTGTACCTCAAAGATTTCTGCCCCATTTACACCCAGTACACATCTCAGAGCCTGACTTTAGCAGTCCTGTAGATATAATCTACCTTAGAAGTACCTGTTGCCAACCCACACCATGTCAGGTCAGTGCAGCATGTGGTAAATGCATAACATAATGGTCTGTAAAGACTGTTAGAGGTTTGAACTGCACCCCTGGCAAATGTAAATGTGTGTTTACGGTAAAATTATTTTTGGGCTCTCTCAGCCACTACATCACCCAATGCCAGTATTTACAAGAGCTGGTGATGTTCCTCACCTTAGAAGTACCTTGGGATAACATCCATCCTATAAGCTCCGTGGCATGTGCGATAAATGCTGTACACTATAGTAGCAATACATAGCTAGGTAGGGGTTTGAATCTCAGTACTGACAAGTGTGTCTGTCATCAGTATCCTGTGTGGAGGTTGTTGTGATTGTGTAATAAAAGGATCCATTGTGGGGTGGGTTTTGGTAAATTATTATGTTGAGCACCTAGTATATGTCACAATGTCCACCTTACAAGGACAACAGATGTCAAACGCCAGAGAGGCTGGTGTAGACAATCCATAGTTCTACATGTGACATTATGGATTGTTGAACAATATAGGCAACCCTTATATTACTGAGAGAACACTCTCCACCCACGACTCATACACAAACACACTTGGCTAGGCAACATCCACTGTATTGGTAGTTCCCTGCATATTGCCTCACAGATAGTAACCATGATGTGATTGCAATTGTCTAAATGCCTGTTGACCACAACAGTGCCACTGACATCAGAAAGTAGTGTGATGTGCTACATCTCCTGAATGAGTGTGTGTTATCCAGCAAGTAAAAGGACATGGCACCCTGTTCCATCCCCGCAGTAGGCAAATAAATGCTTACAGTGGCCCTTTTGCTATGTTCCCCACTGGACGCCTGCTGTTGACTGCAAATGTAACCCACAAAGGGAATACCATGCCTTATACACATGCCCTATATGGACAGACACCACTAACTCCACTGAATACCCATATCATGCTGTCAGTGTAGGTGCAATCACTACCTCAGTTACATAGTCAGGTCTCAACAAATAAGGTCAGGAATGCTACATCAGAAGATACCAATCTGTCCACACAACATGGCCCAGAGACCTCAAGTACACTTCCACACGTCAAAGAACATGCATGTGGAACATGTGCACAACCCAAACACTGTCCATGTTATGGAATATAGATCACATACATGGGAAGCAGTACACATCACTGGTCACCCACAATAGTAACCCAGATGAGTGGATGGTGAATACAATACCCACCCCTGGGGATCACTCCAGGGACTACTCCCCTAAGCCACACTGGAGACTATTTTCATTCACCTTGAAATAACTCTATGGCAATGTTTCAGTCCTATAAGCTCTGTGGCGCTTGCAATAACCATGTAATACTGTAGTGCAGCAAACTAGTTAGGTAGGAGTTCTAATCTTGATCCTGCCAACTGTGATAATGTGTGTGTTTCTCTGAGACAGTGTGTGTGTGTGTGTGTGTGTGTTCATTGGCACCTGATTTTGTTGACATTCACACTTACCACACTTCCCTTACCCCTCCTTTAGAACTGTTGCTGATGTCACTCACCTTCAAAGATACCTTTGGGCAGCTCTTCAACATGTAAGCTCTGTGGTGTGTGCAATAACTGTGTAACACTGTAATAGCCATACATAGTCAGGTAGAGGTTTGAAACTCAATAGTGGTAAGTGTGTGTTTGTGTGCGTGTCATCAATATCCTGTGTGGGTGTTGGGGTGATTGTGTAACGACATGATCCATTGCAATGTGGGTTTTTCTACATCATAATATTGAGGACCTATATGTCCCAATGTCCACATTACAAGGCCAACAGTTTTCAAACACTTTAGAGGTTGTTATAGACAATTGTCAGCCATAAATGTGTACAGCCATGTGCAATTATTATGTGACAGTATGGATTAGTAAACAATATAGGCAACCGTTATAATACCCAGATAACACTCTCCACCCATGGATCATACACAAACATGCTTGGCTCTTACTCTCTTACACCCTTCCTTTCTTACTTTGTCTCTGTCTCTCTCTCCCTATCTGGTGGATATGGAAAAGTACATCTGTTTTGTATAGGCAGCAACTTGAATTTTGTAAGGAATGCTCATGATCAGCTGATGGCCTGTGCACGAATTGCAGTCCCCCACTTGCTAATTGCATGTGGAACAGCTGTGGTATCATTCCTATAGTCAATTGCATGGAAACACACTCCTATAGTTAAGCACTTAATGTGGGTGTTGACCCTTTTCTTTCACTGTGAGCAGGACTTCATGTGGGTGTCTGACAAACAGCATCACAGAGGGTAGTTGGAAATAGTTCTTACAACATACACTGTGGAGACAGGCCAACAAACAGGAGGAGGATGTTCCAGACATGGGGACAGAATGTAAGTATTGCTGTTCTACATTTGAAGTAATGTTGGTTTAACAGGTTTTGTGTGGATATGGCTGTTCTATATGATTTAAACTCGGGCATGACAGTGTTATGTTGTTGAGGAAACTCTCAACTGTAGGGCTATCTGCAGACTGTCCATAGTTTGGAGTCTTACATGTGTTGTGTTACTCACACATTTCCTATCTTTAGATATGCAGTAGCATACTCTGATGATTGCAGTCAGTACATGGTGACAGCCATGTGAATTACTGACTTCATATCCCTCAGAAGAGATAATGTCACAACAACCCCTGTTACACCAGGAATTTTCTCAGTTTATCACAGCAATATGTCAATATTGGCCCTGTGTTTGTGCCTCCGTCCTCCAAGTGTGTCACCCTTTGTCCATATGTCATGCAGTAAGGGGTGCATATGTACAGTATATCATTATTTACTGACATCATACCTGGTAACAAGCCACTGAGACATCAGACTGCTAGACATGCTATGTATAGTAAGCCTTATATTTGAGGACAAAACCTGGACATTCTGTTGTAGTGTGTACAGTAGTGAGGTATGTGTACCTATGGTGACTGTTGACAAAGTGTGTATTGTGAATGTTACGTGGCCTGTGTACAGACTGTGGTAGATGTAATTGTTCTTGGGCCTCTTCTATCTGATGTTGCATGCTGCTCCAGTTTACAGTACCCTATCAGCGTATACGTTTGTAGGGCCAGACTGAGACATGTCCCATACCGCAGTCAGGCATCAGACTACACTGTGTATTGGGCTAGTGTATGTAGGGTTCCTGTGTGAGTGGCACATATGAGGAGGGTTTTGTTCACACAGTCCATATACTGTACTATTTAGACTTACCATAATGTGACTGTGACTGTGTTGAGATTGGTTGTGGGTATGCACTTTCACACTGGTGTCTGTTATTCCGTACTGTTACATGCCTGTAGTGTCTGCTATATTTGCAAGTACATGTGTATTTCCTAAAGGAAACTTGGGTCAGTGTTGTGGCAGCCTGCCTGTTTTTTGCACAGTGCATTGTGACATGCCTAGCAGCTCAATGTATTTACCTAGTGTGATGTTATGTCTACATATTTGTCAGATGTACTGTTGCCTGGCCACCATAAGTGTTGTGTATTTCTGAAAATGCAGTGGGATGCTGTGAAGATGTATGTCACTTACTAGTGGGAAGTATGTGGGCTTGGGACCTCTGCTTCTCTGGTTAATATGTGTTAGGACAGACAAGAGTGTGTGAATGCATCAACTGTGTGAAGTTATGTATTCCAGTATTTTTGTAATATCCCCATTTACATGGCTGTAAACATCCACTTTGTCAGGCTTGGTCCACATGCCTTGCACTAAGGAGTTCTGTGTATACCTCTGG
This sequence comes from Protopterus annectens, assembly GCF_019279795.1. Taxonomy (NCBI): domain Eukaryota; kingdom Metazoa; phylum Chordata; order Ceratodontiformes; family Protopteridae; genus Protopterus; species Protopterus annectens. The sequence goes on along the minus strand of NC_056732.1, from coordinate 1,548,505,607 downwards.
ACTGACCAGATTGTGTCAGACTGTCCACGTTCATTGGTCATATCTCTGCTGTATTCCACAGGATCATTTCTGTGATTTGTGTGGTACTTCACTATGATGATCTTATGATGTCTGTCAGTAACTGATGGAGTACATGTCAGTATCAGAAGTGACTTACCACACATGTCTGTTGACACAACCCCTGTTACTGTAGCAACATTCTGCATTTATACCTGCAATACTTACATTACATCCCCTTGCACTAAGAGGTTGTGACTATAGGTGCTAAGGTATTACTCCACTGCATGTTATGGGCATATGTTTTCTATCTATCTATATATATATATATATATATATATATATATATATATATATATATATATATGGGTTCCATACACTAGATCGAATTTTCACTAATTCGAAATAGTGCATGGAATGCTCACTGCAGCGAAAGTGCACTTAATCGAAAGTGCACTTACGCAAAGTTCAGTACAACGAACGGGTGTTGTACTGAACTTCCGTGCAGTACTCATGGACCTTAGGGTTAGGGCATGGGTCATAGTATGGGGATAGCCCTTACCACGACCCCTGCCCTAACCCTAAGGTCCGTGATGACTGCAGCGCAGTGAAGGACATAGCAATGTCCTCCACTATGGTGTGATAGTCACGAACCTTAGGGTTAGGGCATGGATTAGGGTGAGGTGATAGCTTTACTAACTATCCCCTTACCCTAACCCGTGCCCTAACCCTAAGGTCCATGACTATCACACCATAGTGGAGGACATAGCTTGTTTTTTATGTCCTCCACTGTGCTGCGGTGTTTTCAGTGAAGTGCACTTTACAAAGTTCACTTTCGTTAAAGTGAACTTCATGAAGTGAGGCTTCAAGTAGTGAACTTGTGTTCTTGTAATAGGAATACAGATATATATATATATATATATATATATATATATATATATATATATATATATATATATATATATATAGATATATATATATATATATATATATATATATATATATATATAGATATATATAGGTCCATAGGTGTTTACTAGGCTAATGGCTGTGGAGTCTTTATAAGCCTGCCCAAGAAAATTCCCTGGCATCATGCCGCGTAAACATGAGTGTAGTATACATCTTCCCAGATGTTTCCCACCATATTTATCTGATATGTGTATATTTAGATATAAAACATGACTGATTCAACACTATTTTCACTTAAAAGTACTAAACAATTGTAGTAGTCAAAGCAGTTGTTCACTACTATTCAGTATGTGTACTGAATTATATATTGTATGCCCCAGCACTGGGCATGGAAGCGCATGCCTTCACCAACACTTGCCATACTGCCTACAGTGGGAAGCTGCCACCGGTTATGAGTTGTATTCCTGACTGTGGGGTTTAAATATGTCTGATTTCCCACCATTTGCGGTTTTGAATATGCTGAGCTAAGCTAAGCTATGGGCAAACCTGCTTAGCTAAGGCTGGCAGTGCTTAAAGGGGCAGGTTCAGCACTGCTTACCAATAGGCAAATTCACTTAGCTAGGCTGCTCATTGCTTAGCAGTCATATTTACACAATGCTTACACCTGGTAGGTAGAGCTGTGCAATGCTTAGCATTGCTTATTTTTAATTTTATAGACTATCTGTTGTATGACATTGATTTATCATTCATTACATATTATAAATTTGTTTACTTCCCCTGACATCCCCCAATGTGCTTTTGTTACATTTATTTATGTGTGACTATACAGTATGGGGCATTTGTGTTTATATGGGGCTTTCACAACTTTATTAAACTGACATCTGGACCTAATACAGTACTCTGGTTAACAAATATATATTATTTAGTAGCTAATTATAAAAATAAATGTTTATGTACTGCTTTCACATGTAAAATGCAAATTGGTTATAGTACGGATCGAGCCGGGAATGGTTGCTTGCAAAGCGTATGCTCTCACCACTACACTATTGAAATACTGCTTATGCTGGATGTCTCTTGTTATTTAACTTCTTGTGCTGTTTAAGCTGGACTAAGTGTAGCTAAGCAATGGGCATACCCGCGCAGCTACACTTAAACTTTATCACATTTATAAAAAAAAATTATTTGTTGTGTTATTTTATTTGTACCCTTCAGAATATCCTTGCTAATGCTGAACCTGTTATTCTATCAACTTTCTGCTTTGTGGGACTTGTTCACATTCCTTACTGTGACAGGTTGGGAGGTGTGTGCTATTTGCTTATGCTACACGTATTATTCTGACATTTGTCCTATCCTGGCTTTCTATCAATATCACCTACAAAACTATTATCATGGGTGACACAAATATTAATTGGTCTTCCATTCAATCCTCCACACATAGATATTAACCTTTTTAAATACTCTCAGCTCATCAACCTACCTACAAGACCCTCTAAAGATCTCTCCACTGGCAGTACCCTAGATTGAATCTTAGTCTCTCACCCCCACTATTATACCGACAGTGGAACTCTTCCCAACTGCCTCAGTGACCATCTTCCCATCTTCACCAAACGTCTTCCATGTATAGTACAGGCAACACATAACTATATTAGCAGTCGCAACCTAAAAAACTTTAACCCAGTAACCTTCTCAGACTCCCTAAAATCAATAAATTGGGGCCCACTAAAAACTCTACCCCTGGACAATGCTGTAGCTTACTTCAATACTAATTTCCTAAATCTCCTGGATAGCTTCGCATCCATAAAAACCAAAAGAATACGGGACAATACTGCCCCCTGGTTAACAAAAAACACACTGACTGTCATGCATCTGAGAGACAAAACCTGGGCACGCTACCAAAGAAACAAAACCCCTTCTAACCTTAACGAATTCAAAACTCTTTGTAACAAAGTTAAAAAGCTTATTACTATAGATCAAAAAAACTACTTCTCCACACTTCAAAACAACCATAAAACAAATCCTCAAAAATTCTGGAAAGACATCAACAAACTCCTAAAACCTAGCACTACAGTAAACCCAAGTCCAGACCCAACTGCTCCAGATATCAGTCTCACCACCCAATTCAACTCTTTCTTCTTAGACTCTATCTCTAAACTAACCACTTCCTTCTCCAACATCAACCCACCCTCTATGCCTACCCCCCCATCTCCTACCTCTCATCTCCCATCTTTCTCCCTAAAACCCATCCCTACCTCTACCATAAAAAAACTATTGCAAAAGCTTAAACCATGTACTAATGCACCTGATAATGTACCCTCATCCTTCCTTAACATAGCTGCCGAAGCCATCTCCTTTCCCATTAGCATCCTAATAAACCGATCAATCCAAGAAAGTTATGTTCCAATACTCTGGAAAAAAGCTTTCATCATACCTTTGCATAAAGGAGGCAAAAACAACATCTTTAACTTCCGCCCCATCGGCATCCTTTCTCCAATATCAAAACTCTTAGAAAAATGCATCCATCTCCAACTCCTCCCCTATCTCCTAGATAATAACCTACTAACCTCCACACAACATGGTTTCAGACCCGGCCACAGTGCCATGACTGCCCTCCTTTCCTTCCTAGAAACTGTAAATGCAGCTAGAGATTCTGGCTGTATTGTATCCACCTTCCTTCTCAACCTCTCTAAAGCCTTTGATACTATATCTCATAGCCTTCTCCTTACTAAGCTATCTAACTTAAACCTTTCCCCTGCTGCTATCAATTGGTTCACCAGCTATTTCTCCCATAGGCAACAAGCAGTCAAATGGAAAACAGCCATCTCCCCCTTCCTGAACACACCCACTGGAGTCCCACAAGGCTCCATCTTGGGCCCTCTCCTCTTCAATATATTCATAAATGACTTATATCACTCAGTTCCCCATGCCAAACTCATTCAATATGCAGATGACTCCACAATTATCTGCACAGCCACATCCATTCCAACTCTCTTAAAATTAACCCAAGACGCCTTCTCTACCACTGAACAGTGGATGAAAAACAATCACCTTGCTCTCAATGCATCAAAAACCAAGTTTATGATATTTACCCCCTCAAAAAACACAACCATTGACAAAAATACATTCTCTATCATCAGCCAAAACCACACACCTCTTGAACTAGTATCAGAAAGCAAACTACTAGGGGTCCAGATTGATGACAAACTCACATTCAAGTCATTTACTACTAAACATAAAAAACCCACATTAAACTTGGCATGCTTTATTGCCAAAATCAATTCCTCTCTACAACAACTAAGCTCACTCAGACTACAACATTCCTTATCCCTTCCCTTCTTCACGGTGCTCCTATCCTAACAAACCTTCAATCATCCCTTAAAACAAAACTGTCCACATGTTATAATAAAATTGCAAAATTTGCCACTGGCCACAAAGCATCTGCCCACCACTGTGTATCTCTTCACAAACTAAACTGGCTTGAGCTTCCTATCTGTCCTTTACTCAGCTCAGTTTTGCCCACAAAATCGTTTTCCAACCATCCCTCTGTCCCTCACTCACCTCCACCTTTAAAATGCACATGCCTCAAAGACTCCTAAGATCTAATAACCAAAATCTCATAGAACTGTACAAACCTCTTCACTCTCCAGGAAAAAAACTGCTGTCCTTTGCCCTGGCACGCCAATGGAACTCCCTTCCCCCCTTCATCCGCACTACTACAAACCTCCCAGCTTTTAAAAAAACCCTGCATACACATTTATCATCCTCCTGGGAATGCTCCCGCTCTCATCCCTGCTAGTCCAACCCATCCCCTACTGACTGCCTCTTCTCTTAATTAGTTTAACATAAGTAAGCAACTCCTAATAAGTCTCAAATTCTACTTTTCCTTAAGTCACAAATTCTACTTTCCTTAAGTCTCAAATTCTACTTTCCTTTCAAGATACATCATATTGCAATTGTTATTGCCATTTGCTATGCTATACTTTACATATAAAATGTAACCAGAATACTAGAATTTTACTACTTATAACTTAGACCCTTCTCTATGAAACCATCTCCTTTTTGACTTAGACCCACATTTGACTTCTCCTATCAACCACTATTATTGCCTTGTTACTACTGTTGTTGATAATTGCTTTTAATATGATCTGTTTAATATGATTGTAAGTGTTAAAGTGTGAACCTCAATTACTTGTAATTCCTTGTACTTTGTTTTTGGAGCTTTTCTCCCCAGGACTCCATTGAAAACGGGTACTTCGGGCCCAATGGACTATCCTGGTAAATCAACTACAAATAAATAAAAAATAAATAAAATTTGTCTTGGTGACTTTGATCAGATTTGTTATCCTGATGGGCTGGGTGTGTTACGAGCATTCTTGCTCGTTTTAAATTGCCGATAGGTAATTCTGGAGTGCAGGGGGTGTGTATATTGTGAGAGCCCTGCTCTCACCCCCCCGTGCTCATACACAGTTATTCCTACACAGCTGCTTGCTGAATTCCAGGGTTAGTTAATGAGTACATCTTAAGGGAAACTTTGCCATGCACATTAACCAGAGGTTCAGATTATGCTCTAAATACAAAACAGGAACAAGAGGATGTAATGTTATCTCTTTCTTTGGTATGATTTACAAGTACAGTAAGTAAATGAACTGGTCTACAAAAATCAAAACACAACTTCCTGGGGTACTTATTCCTAGAAGTTACTATTGCAAAGAGTAACAAGAATGAGACACTGTCTGTAATTCGCAGACAAGTGCGGTTGTTCTTCTGCTTGATGGGTCCTACATGTAACTACATCGTGCTACTGTGCAGATGTGGTGTACAAAATATACTTATTGTATTATACTTTAAAATAATGTAATTGTTCATTTCTGATTTCCAATAAGTTTTCTATCTTCTGTTAATTTATATATTATTGTTAAGACACTTCTTATGTAAAAATATGTTTTTATATATTGTACTGTATGCTTTTCTCCCCGGGCCTTCACTGAAAATCAGCTACCTTGGCCCACTGGACATTCCTGGTAAACAAATGTCAATAAATAAATAATAAATACATTTTCTGTCATCCTAAGGATACTTTGTTATTTTTTGTTGCTTTTTTCCCCTCTCAAGAAAGGATCTGTATACAACGCCTCTGCAGAATGCATTATCCTTTGCATTGCCCATCATCTCCTCTCACCTTTATTTGCATTTAACATCTGCTGCACCAGATACTGTCCTCTGTACAGTTACAAAACTGCAGTGTCTGACTCAAATTTTAACAGTAGGAAATTCTGCCTTGCAAATGATATCTTCCTAGTCTATAACTTTTACTAATGTTATATGGTGTAGCAGATCTCATTAAGAACCACGGAAGAAGTTATCAGAGTAAAATAAATGACATGAGAGTCAGTGAAGAAACATGGATTTATGGCTACAAATGTGTCCACAAATACAGATGCACTTTTCCATGTACACATTCATTGCCCAATAATAAGGAGCTCTACGGTGTGGGTTACCTTATGTCACTATTATAGCAACATTCTGAGAACTCCTTGTTAATTAGCTAAGCACTTTAGTTTGGCAGCTTAATTACAATGGGAATGATTTTAAAATCATGGCGCTAAATATAATTCTGTACTGTATAGTGGCAGCTTGTGTTAAAAGTATAGTCTTTTGTAAGCTGTTCCATTTTAAGTTAAAAATGCCTGATTAAAGATATCTGTGTAGAAGTTATAACACCTGCTGAAGTATACTTTTCTTGTAGATTAATCTATGTTCCATAATTTATTTTCTGTTGACAAAGCCATTTTATGTTTTTTTCTTGTTTAGCACACCTAAAGTGGCATTCACACAAAATAGGAAAGCTAATGTGGTGAAAACACCAGGAAATTCCTATACTAATTTTTATTAAATGTCATGGGATCCTTAAGATCTATTAGAGCTGCAAACAATTCACACAAATGGTATCTCAGTTTAATGTCTTTCAGTGGATATAAAAAGTGTGCACACCCCTGTTAAAATGCCAGGTCTTTGGGATATAAAAAATGAGACTACAATAAATAATTTCCAAACTTTTCCCACCTTTAATGCGACCTATAACCTGTATAATTCAATTGAAAAACAAACAAATCTATTAGGGGAAAAATATAAAAAATAAAAAAATGTATAATAAGCTGGTTGCAAAAGTATGCACACCCTGTTGAAGCACCTTTTGATTTAATTACAACATTCAGTCTTCTTGGGTACACACCTGCCATAAGTTAAACAGATTCTGATTAACCCCAAATAAAGTTCAGCTGTTCTAGTAGGATTTTCCTGACATTTACTCAGTTGCCTGCTACAGCAAAAGCCATGGTTCACAGACAGCTTACAAAGCATCAAAGGGATCTCATTGTTGAAAGGTATCGGTCTGGAGAAAGGTACAAAATGATTTCTACAGCATTGGATATACCATGGAATATAGTGAAGACAGTCATCAAAAAGTGGAGGAAATATGAGACAACAGTGATGTTGCAAAGAACTGGACGTCCCTCCAAAACTGATGAAAAGACAAGATGAAAAACTGGTCAAGGAGGCTGCCAAGAGACCTACAGCAACACTGAAGGGGCTGCAGGAATTTACAATTTAAAATTTACAAAAGAATACATCGTCTCCTAAAAGCATGTGAGAAAATGTGTTATGGTCTGATGAGACTAAGGTTGAACTTTTTGGCCACAATTCCAAAAGGTACGTTTGGTGCAAAAACAACACTTTGCATCACCAAAAGAACACCACCCCCATGGTGAAGCATCGTGGTGGCAGTATCATGCTTAGGGGTTGCTTTTCTTCAGTTGGAACTGGGGCTTTAGTCAACGTGGAGGAAATTATGAACAGTTCCAAATACCAGTCACTTTTGGCCCAAAACCTACAGGTGTCTGCTAGAAGATTAAGAGGAATTTCCCCTTTCAACATGACAATGACCCCAAGCATACATCCAAATCAACAAAAGAATGGCTTCACCAGAAGAAAATTAAATTTTTGGAAAGGCCCAGCCAGAGCCTAGACCTAAATCCAATAGAAAATGTGTGGGGTAACCTGAAGGGGGCTGTGCACAAGAGACGGCCTCGCAATCTGACAGATTTGGAGCACCTTTGCAAGGAAGAGTGGGCAAATATTGTCATGTCAAGATGTGCCATGCTGATAGACTCCTACCCAAGAAGACTGAATGCTGTAATTAAATCAAAAGGTGCTTCAACAAAATATTAGTTTACGGGTGTGCACACTTATGCAACCAGCTTATTGTGCATTTTTTATTTCCACTGTATCTGTAGGAAGGCAACTCATACCAACCTCCTTATGGTGTTGCAGGTTAATAGTACTGGAATATTACTCTTTGTACCAGATCGGGGATGGAATTACCAAGCGTTCTGATCTTGGTACTTAAGGTGAGAGTGCTATATGGGAAGGCTCATGCAAGCAACTTAATTTCAGCAAAGTGGGTAACTTCCATATAATCCACGTGCTACAATGTAAGTTATCAGGAGTGAGTGCAAGCTTTAGACCTGAAAATTAAGAATTTTCAAATAAATCCCTGTTTATTTTTTTTTACTTTACTTCAAACATAAACATCTGAAATTAATCAGTGTTACATTAAACATTACAAAAGATTGCAGTAGGCATTTATGAATGCTAAATCCCACTGCAGTAACAATAAGAATGACATACAGACAAAGGGTAATTCTCCAGTACACGGAGAAATGTGTTTGGCTCTGAGAAGAAGTCTGCAGTGTTGGGCCTCGCAACACCCCTAAGCAGTCTATTATATCCCATTATACAATGACCCCCCATTAATATTCCAAAACGTGCATGCTGATTGGTCAGTGTGCACATTGTAAATCAGAGTTATAGTAATGGAAAAAGGTCCGGTCACCCAGACTTTCTCCATTAGTATAACTCTTTTTACAGCAATGGAGAACGCAAGATCTCAGTTGCTGTTTAGCAACTGTCTCGCTATGTTAAAGGAGTTTAACATAGTGAGACAGCTTTAAAAAAAGTAACGGAGATCTTCCTATCTCCGTTGCTTTTTTTAAAGGTGTCTCGCTATGTTAAATGGGTTTAACATAGTGAGACAGCTTTAAAAAAAGCAATGGAGAATCTCCGTTGCTTTTTTAAAGCTGTCTCGCTATGTTAAACTCCTTTAACATAGTAAGACACTTTGTAAAAAGCAACGGAGATCTTGCTTTCTCCGTTGCTTTTTTCAAAACTGTCTCGCTATGTTAAATAGGTTTAACATAGTGAGACAGCTTTAAAAAAGCAACAGAGATTCTCCATTGCTTTTTTAAAGCTGTCTCGCTACGTTAAACCCATTTAACATGGAGAAACAGTTTGTAAAAAGCAACGGAGATCTTGCTTTCTCCGTTGCTTTTGCCCACAGCTCTGATGTACTGCATAAGCATGCTCATGCGCAGTACATCAGAAGTGCCACATAATACCAGACAGCTGTGGAAGGGCAGCAAGGAAGCATTATACAATGCCATTATTTAAGAAAAATAATAATTTTTTTTCTTAAATAATGTCATTGTATAATAGCAATAACCCACTTCTGTGTGTGGGTAATGCTGGATTTACCCACGGTTGTCTTTGTTTGGCCACTCGGGCTTCGCTGTTGTGACCAAATCACACCAACCGTGGGTAAATCCAGCATTACCCACACCCAGGCATGGGTTATTGCTATAATAATGCCCGTCCTGTTGGGCGATACTGATGCACAATTGTCTTTCATCATGTTAACTTTTTTCTCAGGATACTTCACTGTTTCACACAGCTTTATATTAATAATTTTGTTAATATGTATGTGTGTTACATATATATATATATATATATATATATATATATATATATATATATATATATATATATATATAAATATATATATATTTATAATACATACAGTTAGGGTAAGGAAATACGTCCCTTCATGAGACTGTGTGATCGTGGAGCTAGTATATATAACTAGCAGGGTCTGAGGGGAGTAATTGTATAGTAGAGTGTCAATGTTTACACATTTAAAAGATGAGGAGATTTTGTTTTAAATTGCATTTAATTAGATTTCACTATGGCTTGTAGTTCTACCACACATAACTTTTATGTTTAAGTATAAAACTATAAAACAAAGCAGAAAGCAGAAGGAATCAAGGCATTCATTTTAAGTGTCTGGATTTGCTGGAATTTCTCAAATGTCACTACTTAAAGGAACATTAAACAGGTTATTAGGTTTATTCTAGAAATTCAGAATGTCCAATGTATAAGAACCAATTTCCGAGTAGTAGCTGAATCCAGAATCCTATGTACTACCAGTTGTGATGGAATGGTTAAGTTCTGGCAAACATTCTGAGATGAAGTGGACATAATAAAACAATCACTTCAACACATCAAAACCTCAAAACTGTAAAATATGTATCATTTAAATGCAATAAAACAAAGGGATTTTTTATAATGCATTACACAAGCACAAGGGAGTGAGTAACAATTCTGACTATTTAATTTTTTATATTAGAAAAAAAGTTTGTTTGGGGGAATGTGGGAAACTTGGATTTGCTTTAAGGTAAACAGAGTTATAATGGCAGATACAACTGTCAATGAACCACAAGGTCTGAATGGTGTGGTAGTTGTGAAGCTACATTTAAAGGGATGAAGATGGAACTCTAGTTGCCATGGATTATTTTATATCCAGCTGAGCTACTGTCAACTCAAGCATATGGGACAACACACCCAGGAGTGTAGTGTCAGGAATTCATCTAACCTTGTGTAGAACCCTAACCTTCGGCACCAAAGGTAAGTATGCTACCTGTTGTACCACTCACAGACCACAAGAATTGATTAATTAATAATCCAGATAGGTCCACTGGACACAGAGTCCCTTTTCAGGGGCAGCATCATGTTAACTAACTTATTCAAGGTCATACAGGAGGCAAAGGGGGTTTAAGGGAATCAAACCCTGTACCATAGGGTCTTTGTACCATAGGATCTAACGCTCACAACCTTAACCTTTGTACTAACTGTGTGACCTTGAGAAATGCAAAATTAAACATTTAAGCAAGGTTTCCTCTTCCCTTTGAACTACCCATGTGTGCGGGGGTGGGGGTTGCCTCATTGTACCTCTTCTATTTAATTATAAACACTGATATTTCACAACCATGGACATTAATGAAATCTGTGATTTCATAAGACATAAAGTACTGCACACATAATGTTATGACACTACAGCAGCACTCTCCATTTCAATATCAAGACATACTAGTCCCTGTATAAATTCAAGATTTTATCAGTTGATGACTTGGGGAGGTGTTGCACTGTGCAGAGGAGAGAAGGGTCTAAACCTAATGGGCCATTTTCATCCACAACCAGTGCTAAAGCTATGACATACAGAAAATTAAACCACACTTTCAATACAATATAACAACAGCAGAAAGAGCTATGCAATATCCATACAATGCAGCAAAGAATGAAAAGATAAACTAAACACCTTGTCTGTTTCACCTAGTAATGAGCCTGGAAAAACAGAAGGAATTTCATTTAAAGATGGTGGCACTGCAGTAAACTGAGCAAAAGGCTTCACAAGACCATTTTCAGCAGAGGCTCATGGAAAAAAGCTCCACAGATGTTACATATTTATGTTAGATCAGACGACAGGGTTAGCAACAGTAGATATACGAACATACAGGTTAATAACCTGCTGCTGTGGTGTGGTAGGCATAGAAATAACAGACTTTCTACAGATTGGAAAATAAAACTGTGCCATTACATTAGTTAACAATGAAAGGAGTAAAAGGATACAACAGGTATATCTCCATTTGAAAACAGTATAGTAGGATCCAAGAATTAAGAGAGAAAGAATGATAAAATGAGGACAAAACGAGAAAGCCTAGTAAAGTTACAGAGGTATTGTAGAAAAGAAATGATGAGATACTGTAGAGAGGCTGACATTGTTATCAAAGTTGAGTAAGGAATATGAAGTTGTATGTGCAGAAAGGAAGGAGGACAGAATGTTGAAAGGAAAACAGGGTAAATGATTTGGACAGGTAGCATGGAAGCAGAGAAAGGAAAAGAAAAAAGATGTAGGGCTGGGGAAAAAATAATTAGCTAGGGGTCAGATGAGCTAAGAAAGACAGAAAAAAATAACACAGAAGTATTTCATTTTCGCATGTCGAAGAAAAGAGGAAAAATGTTGGAATATGCTGCTTCTGTTTGCAAGCAATAATGGTCAAAGAGTGGGCATTAAAAATGCCAATGAGTGTTATGAGGCCCTTATTATCTCTGGAGGGAAGTTAATTCATAGGTTCGTACTAAGCTAACGGTCCTTGTAAGCCATTTTAAGCCTAGCCAATTATCCCTTGTGGGACTCAAACCCTGCACTTTGTGTTTGTAAGACAAACACCTTAACCATTAGGCCACCCTCCCAACCTTGATAACACTAGCCCTGAAGAACATCATTGTACTTAGAGAATGAACTTTCTGTTAAATTATTTTGTATTTTTTATCAGTGTATTTATTTTATTACGTTTTGATGTAAAATAGTTATTCTGCCTAATGTTTCAAACTTGCTGTAATTAGTTATTTCCATTTGCTTATTGGGAAAGTCCACCTTGGTTATTTAAACCCCTTTTCATCAGAGGCCCAGGTAGAAATGCTCCAGGAGTTTTGCATACATTAACTATCAAAGTGAGAGAATTACATATATTTGCATACTGTGCACCGAATAAAAGAATAAGTGAGAGCACAATGTCAGTTAGAGTAACACCTCCAGGTTAATACAAACTGAGCTGCAACAACAGAAAATAAAACATAAACCATACAGAATTAATTTTCACAGTAAACAACTGAAGTGTACTTATAACAGTAGAATATATCTGTAACTTTTTAACAAATCTAATGAAGGAAGGATGAGAAAGAGGGCAACATCAACTGGTGATTAGCAGAAGTGCTACAGAGTTTTATACCCAAGAACATACCCTCATATAAGTAATTAAGTGGTGTTGTCTATAACAGCTAGAGATGTGGATGAGTAATAATGAATTGTGCATACATTTTGAAAGGGAATCACTTTGCTTGCAGTTACTGGAACAATATATATAAATGAGAAGTGTCTGGGAAAGGCATGCGCATATATACTCACGGCCAGCAGTTACAGCTACTTTGTTGAGAGTAGACACTTCAGATGTCCCATTGTGTTCAAACAAATGAAAGAAAAAAAATCACAGAATGCAAGGCATTGCAGCCCCCCATGCCTCTTAATTATCTGTGATTTTACTACATAGCTTTGCTCTGTCACTCATAGAAAGTTTGATTTGTTGGTAAGTCGCTATAGATTACAGTCAGTCAATAACAGCAGACATTAGATTTTCATACACACATGGTGATGGGCAGCCTGTTGCAATTCAAATAGGTTGATATGCTATGTCTCTGTCTCCCTCTTTATAACGTTCTTTTTCTGTGTTTCTCTCTGTCTCAAATGTACAGATACACGTATGCACACACGCATACACACAGACACATAAACATTACCTTATTTATTATAATTTTATATCAAAGCCATTTAGAAAGCACAAAATATGTGGTAATTTGCCTTTTTTTCTCTCTGAGATTCACAGCACCTTAGTGTGCTGCCACAAAGTGACAGACTTGTCTTTTTTTTTACAATGCATTACCTGTTTATTGACACCTTGTTGTTGTTGGAGAACATTTGTTTTCCAGTCAGAGTGAAGATGCATGTTTCACCAGTCCTCTAAATTGTTATAACATGTATACTATGTATTCATTATTGAAATGTCAGCTCTCAAAATGCCAGTACTGACAAGGTGAAAAAAAAAAAAAAAAACATGGAGAACAGTGAATTTTGAAAATCGCTCTGCTCCATAAAGTTTCTTTTTGTATGGGTGGGAAAGCCCCACCCCACCCCAAACTTATATATACCAACTCCGAGATTGCCTTATCTCAGAGAAAAAGGGAATATTCCAGAAATGACATCTCAGACAGTATATGTAAGTCCAATCTTTCAGGCAATCAGGCTCTTGCGGAGCCCAACATTTCAACTGGTTACCATCAATCAGAAGTCCTCTGTTACTGTTTTCCTTTGTGCTTGGGGGATTTATTATTCACTTGTGTCTCCCTTTCATTCCTTAGTGAAAAATCGGTTTGCTGTCAATCAGATCTCATGAGGGATTTGCACCCCTCCTTTAGATAATATCTCTCTGGTATATAAATATTGAGGTGTGTCAGGAGAGCTTTTACTGATGCTTCCCTAGTAGATTTGATGGGTTTCAATTTGGAGATTACCACTGCAGTGGTGCTACTAGTCCAGTCCTATGGAACAAAATCAACCTGAAGCTGACAGATCTCTCCTTCATACAAATATGCTTAGAAATAAATATCCCATCTGCAGGTCAAGTAACTGGATTTCCACAATGCAAAACCTACACCAAGACGATATCAAATGCCAGATCATTTTGTATTGTCCAGTTTGATATCAAGTGTATCATGTCAGAAAGGCAGTTTTCCATACCAGAACATGTCCTTATTATCAATGAGACTTTCTTCTAGAAGCTGCTTTTACACCCATTGATTCATCACCCAAAACAGGACCTAACAAGGGTGTGTACCTCATGAAGTTGCTGAACTAAGTTTGAAACTGGCCAACTCATGGCTGTGGACATAGGTTAAGGAGCAAACTGCAATTATTTTATCATTCATCCCTCTGGCATTTTATTGATGTTGGTTATAAGAGATCACACGCTAGTTCATCCAAATGACTGAACTAACAGTGGTCATGGGGGAGAGCTTCAGTATTTGCATGCACAGCAATCTGTAAAATCTATTCCTGTTAAATTTCTCTTGGTTATATAGAGCACAGGATTTGATGCTGCTACCCACATTGAAAGTCATACCTATGACAACTGAGAAAACATTAACAAAAAATGATTTCTAACATTGGTGAACTGAGTAACGCAATGCAATTTGCCCATGTGTGCATTTGAGCTAGAGAGATCGCAGGCCACACTGGGGGTACAGAGAAGGGATGAAAATGAACACATGAGCAGATGAGCACACAGACACACAGGCACTCATGAGCAGATGAACATGCAAACACATAACCATGCATGAGCAGATAAACACACAAACATACAAGCTAGCATGTGCATATGAACACACAAACACAAAGGCATGCATGAGCAGAGGAACACACATACACACACAGGTATGCATGAGCAGATTAACACACCAACACACAGGCTGACATACACATACTGAAGCCTCACATTATACCTGGTTTAAGAGAGGATGGCTTTGTATAAAGTTTCTCGGAGGCTGACCAGTGAGGGACCCGCCACTATTTCAAACAGAAAATGTTTAGAATTGGTGGACTGTGTACATGAATACCATATGCACTCTTGTGTTTGGATTATAGTAGGATGCCATGAGGGAGTACTTCAAGGGAACACATTCAAAACAATGGAAAAATTCTCTGGAAGTTTGTTGTTGCAGAGAAGAGAAACACATATACATAGGTTTGAAGGTGGTTACTAGGCTATCGGCATAAGAGCCTTTTCCACCCTAGCCAAGCTTATCACAAATTTACCAAAATATTGCTATGTGCCAATACTCCAATACATTTTACAGTTACAATGTAGGTTTGAACACATCAAGCATTCATAGGCTGCCACTCTCCATTAGGGACACAGGTAACAAACCAGAGGTACATTTGTTATGTTTCAATAAGGTTATGGATGACTTTTGCTTCAAAAGGATGGGAAGCTTTTTATAGAGAAGGAGTAATTGGTGAGACACATACCAGACCCTGTAACATAGCCTGTTTATGTTGCAGAAGAGGTTTAGGCTCTTAGATCTGGTATTCCTGATGCTATTTGTTTTGTGGATATGGAACAGATCAATCAATGTGGGATCAGAAGATGCCTTGCAGGCTAGGCATAGATCGCCTTGTAGCAGTCTGTAGGAGACTGAGTACACGGATAGGGCTAGGCATAGATCGCCTTGTAGCAGACTGTAGGAGACTGAGTACAGGGATAGGGCTAGGCATAGATTGCCTCGTAGCAGTCTGTAGGAGACTGAGTACAGGGATAGGGCTAGGCATAGATCGCCTCGTAGCAGTCTGTAGGAGACTGAGTACAGTGATAGGGATAGGGATAGGCATAGACTGCCTTGTAGCAGTCTGTAGGAGACTGAGTACAGGGATAGGGCTAGGCATAGATCACCTCATAGCAGTCTGTAGGAGAATGAGGGTAGGGATAGGGATAGGCATAGATCACCACGTAGCAGTCTGTAGGAGACTGAATACAAGGATAGCACTAGGTATAGATCCTCTTATAGTAGTCTGTAGGAGACTGAATGCAGGGATAGGGCTAGGCAGAGATCGCCTTGTAGCAGTCTGTAGGAGATTGAGACTGAGTACAGGGATAGGGCTTTGAGACTGTCATCATGTGTTCCTAGATCTCTAATCACTTGGTCTAATTTGCTTTTGCAAATGACAGACTTCTTTGTTCTGTAGTTCATAGGTTCATAGGATGATACTAGGCTATTGGCCCGGAGCCCCTAATAGGCCTAGCCAAGAATTTTGCCCATGTTCCTTCAAAGTCAACACCTGTTTCCCCTGTCCAGCAGGGACACAGGTGGGATTCAAGGGGTATATTTTCTGTTTCTCATCCAGTCGTCCAGGTTCCTCTTAAATAGGGCTAGAGAGGTACTCTGCTTGACATGGAGAGGGAGTCTACTCCACATACAGGGGAGTCTTTTGGAAGCAAATCTATCCTGCCAAAATGTTCTATTAATGTCACAAACCAGGTTAAGGCCTTGCGTGCGGGTTGCGCGAGTGGAGTTTGTCTTATGGATATGCAGCAACTCCATCAAGGCTGGGTCTGAAATGGCCTTGTATGCCAGACACAGGTCACCTCTGAGCAGACTGTGTGAGACTGAGTAGAGGGACAGGACTTTTAGCCTATCTGTATGGGCTAGGTGTTTGGGACCCTGCATTTGTTTTTAAGTTGCTACTTTTCCTGTACTTTCTGTCACTCTCAGATCTGTTGTTATGTTTCTTAGGACCCGTCCTAATCACATAGACTAAAAGTATGACCTTTTATACAACTGCTACGATTAAGCTCAAAATATGTCATTTCTGTATTAACAAGGCAAACCATATCAAGAAATAAGATAAAATATTGTATGTGTACATTAAGGAACAAATAAAGACAAAAAGGTGGTTAGACGGCTGCTTATTAAAAAATGGTGGCATAAATGCAAGGCTACAACATTAATATTTCTCAGTGTCTATAAACAGGAGAAATAGACTTTTCACATCTAGCTAGTGCAAGAGATCAAGGGGAAAAAATGTGAATGATTGGTGTGGCAGTTAGTACAGAGGATTAAGATCTTCCTGTAGTCATGAGTGCAGGGTTTGATTCCTTCCATTGCTATTTGCCTACTGTGTGAGATAGAACAAGTCACTTAATCAGAGCATGCTTTTGGAAGAGGGGCACGTGGGCTTACCTGGTTAATAAGAAAAATGATAATGCTTTAATGAGGAATCAGTCATGCAGGAGCATCAAAAGTTAACAGTAGAAAACACAATAAAGAAAGCTGGGATTTATTCTAGTGTTATTAGTACACTTATGGGGAAAACTGGTAATGCTTGTGACTAAGTATTTCAGCAGACAACGAGATGAGGTTAAGGTAAGTACACGAAGACTGGAGCATAGCAGATCCAATGTAGTAGAAGTAAGGCACAGGGGTGGTAGCATGGCTATAATACTGACCTATGCAGGGACACATAGCATTATGGTAAGTGGAGTCCACATAGCATCATGGTAATTGGAGTCTACATAGCATTATGGTAATTGGAGTCCACTTATACAAACACATGGTTGGTAGTGGTTTAACACAACAGTGAATATTGGGACTATCCCTTGCTTTTTCTAATGTATTACAGTTTTACACACCAAAGTATGACTCGGATAGCACTAAATATTGCAGCAAAAGGAATTCTGATATTATATCACATACGAGGTACAAAGTCACGGTGGTATTAGTTTCAGTCTTTGTGATTTTTTTCTGTTGGTATTGTGGCATAAGTGAGCACAGCAGTTTTGATCTCATTGTAATGACATAAATCTATCCTTTTAAATGTCTGTATATGTGAAATTAGTCAATAGATAGAAGGAAAGGTGTGCCTGTGCGACAGAGTTGAAACAAAAGAAGGCATACAAAGGATGGGAGGAGTCTTGGCAAGTCTGAAACAATACAGTGTGAATGTAATGGAAGCAATGCCGTATAATGCATCTGAGAATCAATAACCTCTAAAATCAACACTCAGAAACAGCTCAAGGGGAAACAGTAGCTAGAGCAAATGTTGAACAGGACCTGGGAATACTGAAACAGATGAAGCAAGCACCGTGATGAAGCAGAAAGGAAATCAGGCAGAGGAATGGACTACATGGGAAAAATTGCAAAAAAGGAAATAATGCTATTTTAGCTCAGCAGTGACAAATAGTAAGAACCTGTGTGGAATAATCCATACAGTTCTGGAGACCTCATTTTCACCAGTACACTGAATGGACACAGTACAGAGGTGGGCAAAAACATGGTGTACACTGTTCAGTAAAGGTGACTGCTTTTTCTTTACTAGTTATGTACTGCCCCTTCACAATGCTGCATGTTTGATTTTAATACTCCTTCGTATGTACTTCTAATCAGCCAAAGAGCTTTTCTAACAAGGCTTCCACTTTAATGCACATACTAGATCATCAAAATAAATAGACGGCTAGAGAAAGATAGACAGATGGATAAATAGAAAGGTATACAGATAGGTGGACAGAGGTATCCCCTTAAATTTTCTATAGTATAATCCTAGTTATTCTCCTTAGGAGTAAATTATAATTATCAACGATGGGATGGGAAAGGCCAATCTATAACCAAATTTGATAGGTTATTATTTTGGACAAAAAGGGAAGCTGGCTAGGCTTAAAATGGCCCACAGTGGCAGCTAGCTAGCTAGTAGTACTTACCTATAAACTTATGAATCTTTGAGAGGCGAGTAGTGATTCTACTGCTCAAAATGTTACTGTTCTAAACAAAAGCATACAGCAACATTTGCATAAAAGTACTTGTCCAAGTGCACATAGCATGTGCCTACATCTACTCAAGCATAACATAGCTTCATGTAACTGTTACTTGCACAAAACTCCAGAAATCATTTTGAAGCCCTTCCTTCACCCCCATATAGGAGGCTTTACTTCATCTTCAGACACCCTTCCTGCATCAATATTCTTTTCTCCAAAGTTATACTCCCTCAAAGAATGGGTGATCGCTGAAACCATAAAAGAGAGTTTGATGTTATACCTCTCAAGAATTCTGGAATAGGTGAAAATAATGGGGGTGGGGGTGGGGGCAAAAAGCAATAAATCAGGAGCAAATTTTAAATATTGCACTTATAAACTTGGAGAGTTGGTAGAAGAATAATGTGTGTGGTCACCATGCACTGTACAAGTGAAACGTCTTGTAAGGCAGTGTGAGGAAGATTATACTGTACCATACGATTTGCTTTCCTTTGCACTTCGTTATAGAAGTTTCACTTCTACAGCACCTGGTGACCATGCACATTCTTTTTTTTTTCTTTGAAATAAACCAAATGCAGCATTACTGTGTCTGCACCTGTCCTCTTTAATCTTTGTATCACCTTTGCCTTCCTATAGATTAAGTGTGCAGACATTCCAAGTTACAAAGTTCATCACTCCTGTCTCTTCTTTCCAGAGCTGCCCTCTTAAATATCCCCTTCCCTCATGCCACACCTATACCTACAGTTGTGCCTGTCAATCTAAGTCCAATAATCCCTTAAAGGTCTATATTACTGGCCCCAATATACACCCATTAATATTTACAGGTGTTTACCAAAATGTTTAAACCTGAGATTCCAATGATAATTAATTGCCCTGCATGTGGGCTGTATATCACCCCTAATTTACCATCATCTCATACTTCTTTAAACATGCCCCACATTTCCACACTACTCAGTATTCCTATAGTCCCCCTCCCCAGTTATCCACTCTTTCCCATTATTGGCCATACACCATTTTTCTTCTTATCTATCTTCTTATAGTACGTGTATTAGCAGGCCAAATTTAATTTCACAATATTTTCATTCCAGACATATGCATACCTTTCTTATAATTTTACTTTATAATTTGGGGGAGGTGTCTGAGATGTCGCTTTACTTCACTGACTTCTTCACTGTCAGTGTGTGTGTGTGTGTGTGTGTGTGTGTGTGTGTGTGTGTGTGTGTGTGTGTGTGTGTGTGTGTGTGTGTATTGCTGCCAGCGATCCATCACTCTCACTCTTCACTGTCACTGTGTGTGTGTGTGTGTGTGTGTGTGTGTGTGTGTGTGTGTGTGTGTGTGTGTGTGTGTGTGTGTGTGTGTGTGTGTGTGTGTGTGTGTGTGTGTGTGTGTGTGTGTGTGTGTGTGTGTGTGTGTGTGTGTGTGTGTGTGTGTGTGTGTGTGTGTGTGTGTGTGTGTGTGTGTGTGTGTGTGTGTGTGTGTATCTGTGATCACTTGTTCTAACTCTTCACTATGTGTGTGTTTGAAAAGCTGAAGTAGTAGTATGGAAGTCAAACTCCAACCTTAAGGGCGGAGTTTGACTTACGTACTTCCATTACACTGTTCCATTACACTCCGAGCTCGTACATCACCCCATAAGAAGTTTCACTTCAATAACAGGTTTTGCATTAGTATTCACTTTTTGAAGAATATGAAGTCTTAAATGCAAACACCTATCATTATTTAGTGACATCAATACTCGATGATTTGCCAGAAAAGCTGAATCATAGAATATAGAACAGAAATGGACCATGTGGCCATTTATCTGGCCATTTATATCTTGCCAGTACCCATCCTAGACCTTACTTCCTTTTTCAAGGGGGGATAGACCAGTCATACTAGGGGGAATTTACAATTTCCTTCTTAAAGAAAGTATGTCACATTACTTGATCAGTTTATTCCAAAGAAGTGGTTGTCACTGCATGGCAAGTCTTCCTCTTCACCATGGTTTGCTTATTTTCTGAAACAGGTTCTGATCTCTGGTTCTAGTTTTAACACAACTGATTTGTGGAGAAATAAGAGGCCTTCAACTGCCAGATCCCTAATGGCCCAGTAAGCAAGGCAAAGATCACCCTTAAAGTGTCTATGATGGGCCTAATCAGTGCAGAATACAGATAGGTCAGGACTTCTTTGGACCTACAGGAAATAACCTTTGTGACCAGCTGTGTCAGATGGCAGGATTTTCTGACCCCTTTTACAACATGATGGTCGAAGGAAAGGGAATTATCTAACCATGTTCCGAAGTCTCTCACTACACCTCCATTTTGGAGTTTGGTGTATTCTATATTATAAGCTGAGTGGAGAGTTTGTTTGCCAAATACAACAACATTGCATGTTTCGACATTTAACTTTAGCCTACTTTCATGCTATTTATATGTGTAAGCTCACTTTGTAGCTTCAGCATATCAAATGGAGATTCAATTATAATACCAATCAGCAAACTCGGTTAACAAGAGTTCCTGATTTTTCATTTGGAAATTACAGAAGTAAGTGCCAAATAGCAAGGGTCCCAGCATGGAATCCTGTAGCACTCCACTGGTTATTTTCATGATCTCTGAAGCTGAGCTTACCACCCATACAGTGTGGATTCGGTATCTCATCCAATTTGTTATCTATCCAACCATGTAGGGACTGATCTGGAGACCATTTATCTTGTCGATAACATTGACAAGTGGTATAGTATCAGATGTTTCGGCAAGGTCAATGTATGCTGTATACACAGCCCTCAACTTGCGTTACTCTCTTAAAAAAGTGTCCATATTCATTAGACAGGCTCTATCCTTAACAAAGCCTAACTGCCAGGGGTCATGCCTTATAAAATATTTACATTGCAGTTTATTGGGGCTATTATGACCTGTTCTATAGTCTTGCAGAGGTTTATAAGGTTTATGAATCTGTAATTCCCAGGATTCATGGTAGGGTTCCCTTGTGAAGAGGCAAGCAGCCTAGTATGTTATCAGGTCGTACTTTTTTTTTTGGAAAGTACTTTTAACAGGTGTTCTTTTGTTGTGATTATAGGGGATTTTAGGTCCTTAGGTATCTATGGGTTTGGTATATCTGTCTCTGGGGTGAAGTTAACACTGAATTTGTCTGCCAGTATATTTGTAATATTCACTGGATCACAGTAGGTGGCACAGTTTTGAAAGTGTTCAGAGCAAAGTTGGATGTTACGTCATAAATTCCTGATATAGGGAAGAAGGATTTATAATTAGCCTTGGCTTCCAAGGGTCTATATTATATCATCGAATGCTTAAAAAAGCGAATGATGAATAATCGACACCATGTAAGCGAAAGCTTACAATCTCGAAAGCTCAGAACAGCGATTTTTTCTAAAGGAAAAAAAAAATTTGCTGTTCCAAAAAAAAAAAAAAAAATTGAAGGAATACATAAAGTGGGTGGGCTTCATCCCCCACACTCCCTACTTAAATATACCAACTCCGAGATCACACTACAGTGCCGAAAATGGCAAAGTAACGGAAGCAGCCAAACAAATTCTTTCCCAGGGAAAGAATTCACTTAAAAGCCGCTTCGCTATTCTGCCTTTTCGTTGTTTTAAGTTTGACCAAGACGCATTCGATAGACTGCGTCTTTGGTCATCTAATAGGAACCCGCTTCCAATACCAGTGCAAGTTCACAGGTAGCCTTTGTTTTCCTGATAGTGTTTTTCAGTGCCTTGGATAACCTTTTGATTTTATGCTTGATTTGTATGTCTTTAGTATTACTCTATATTCTAATGAGTTTTTTCTTACTGAATTGTTTATACATGTGAACCAACAGACTGGTTTTCTGTTTCTTTCCCCCTTTTGTTTAGCTTTGGTAGGGAATGACAGGTTTAAATAGTTTTGTAGGTGAGAGTACAATTTATTTGCATAACTACTAACCATGTCTACATTTTGGAGGGTAATATTATATATCGACTTAGATACTTCAGGGAAATGTAGGAAGTTTGGGATATTGAAAGAGACGGTTACCTGTTTAAGGTCAGTCTAGACTGAAAAAGGGTATACCTTATTTTATTTACTTATTTTAGTTTATTTATTGACATTTGTTTTTTTGGGAAACTCTGATTAGGCAATAACCTATTTGAGGTCTGGGGAGAAAAGCTTCAACATAATTACATGAAAGCAAAACCAGTTGAATATATTTGATATGGATTGTCATTTATAAAAGTAAAATGTGAAATTTGCAAAGGTTGTCATTTATACCTGTAGAATACAATGTAATACAGAGTAACCTAAGAAGCAGTAAGATTGTCTAAGCTTATTTTGTTCAAATTACAAAAGGGGATGAGACAGTGAGCTGGAAGCAAAAGAGAGTTAAGTAGGAAAAATATATTCCAAAAGAGATGAGGGACAGACATGTGAGATGAGAAAAGGCTTATTAATAAGTTTTCAGAGTACAAAACAATAAAGAGTGAACAAAAGATTGGTTAGCAAAGAAAGGAATACATACGGACAAGAAAAGAGAAAGTATATATATAAAGTTAGACGTGAAAGAAAATTTTAAAATTACAAATGTGTATTTGAAGGCTATGTCTTTGGTAGCATAGTGAATAGGATGGCTGCAAGAAACTGGGGCAGGAGATAAAACTGTGGTTAGAAGATGAACGTGTGGTGAAACAGAAAATGGATTACAGGATGGGGCTAGCCTGGTGTGTAGCATGTGCAGATACAAGGGTTAGTTAGGCATGTTTTTAAAGAAGTTTTGAACATGTGGAGGTTGGGGGGTGATCTAATTATTAAGGGAGTGAGTTCCAAGTTTTTGCTACAGAGTTTAGGGAGTTTCTGCAGAATTTTTTTTTTTGGTTTGTGTATAATAAGGAGTTGTTTATCATTTTATCTCAAGGGATGTTTTCAGGTACAATCTTATGTGGAGCAAACCAAAAATATGAGACAAAAATCAGAGCACTCTGCAAAATTCTGCATAGTTAACAGGTATGTGTGACATTCTTTCTCTGGGATGCTGCAGTTTCTGAACACCATATAAAACAATCATCAAGCCCACCTATTCTGCTACAAAAACTTTATGAACATATAAAAACATCATGAACAAACAAATAAAAAGCAAATAATACATCAAGCAAACATGCTTGACAAACTGCATAAATAAGCAGTTGGATTTCATGCAGCAGAAGGCAAGCTGATAGCCACCCACCCACCCAGACAGACAGATACATTTCAGACATTAGACAATTACAGTTTGCACATCTACAAGTTTGTCCAGAAATGGAAAAATGAAAATGTTAATAACATGGACATGGGACCCAATGTCATTATTTAATGGGAGTCTGTTGGGGATAGAAAACTGGTAGAGAACTGACATAATGAATGCTTGCTACCTTTGAATTGTTTTATTTACCTTTTTTGTTGTTTTCTTTCTGGCGTTCCTGAAATAAGACATTCTACAACAAGTCATGAAACTTAGAAAGATTGAATGCGACTGAAAAAAAATGCAGCTTTTTAATTTAAGAAGCCAGTACAGCATTTTGTATGCCACGTCCCACAGTAGAAGTTTTCTGACCAGGGATGCTTCTGCATGAGAAATACCCTGACATGCTGCACCACACCTGTGCACTTCTAGAAGAATCTGCTGCAGTTTTTCAGATTCCAAAGTAACTAAACATATCATCTCAAAGCTCAGGGACATTTTAATTGTAAATCTTTTAGAGTTGTGTATTTAGGGTGGTGTACACTATGTTTTAGTTTCTATATTGGCAAAACAGAAAGACAACTGGGTAGAAGGGTGTATGAACATCTTTATGATGTTAGAACTAGGAAGGAGTCCAATGCTTTTTTTAAACATTCCCTTGGTTGTCCCAACATGAAGCTCAAGTTTTTTGTTTTAGAACAGGTGGAAGTGGACCCCAGGGGAGGTTGTTGGGAGACCAAATTAGAATATCATGACCTGCTTTGGCAATTACAACTTGATGCAGGGAAGACCCCTGGTTTAAATGATCACATTAACATCAGCAGGGCATTGAGAATGAGAGCAGCTAGATTATAGGCACACACAATGCACTCTGCTCATGGTTTTCAGGTTCGTTTTATAACGAAATAATTATTGGTGGACTTTTACACATTTGTTTTAGATGCATACATTTTAACATTTAGACTGTGGTTGACGGTTTAGGTAATGTGATTTGATTTTGTACTTCTGTGAATACACATGTACATTTATATGCATACTTTTTGCACATTTTTCATATAATATATAATTTTTAATAGTCATGATTTACAGATTTAACAACAATTGTTGTACATAGTTCGTGGTCTCTATTTTTGACTACAAAATAGGGTTAATTTAACTAACAGTTTTGAACTGAATGTTACATAAACATTGTGGTTTATATACACATACAGGAAGATTTAGTTTTAATTCATAGAATTGCGATTATGACAGGTCACATGATGGAGGAAGGCGTATTTAAGCCCACCAATGGCTTTTGAATTTTTGTTCTGAGGAAGCCTGGGATTGAACCTAGGTGAAAGCGCTTAACTTTTCATTTCTTTATTCTTGTTCACTGTGCTGGATTTTTAAAAAGTGGAATAAACTACGTGAATTTTATTTTGCTGCCTGACTTTGGGGAATTTCTAACCAACCAACTGGTTTTGCATCCTAATTGGAGATTGTTTATTGGCAACTCTGTTCGCATTATTCGTTCTTGCTGACTGTGTGACTTTTTGGTGTTCTCTAAACATATAATTTTATTATATTATATTTTATGGGTAAGAGAACTGAACCATGAAGGCCCCGTTTCCATAATGACTTAAAAGATATAAAAGTAGTCTCAGTAACTCAACAGGTAGCACACTCACCTTTGGTGCTAAAACATCATAAGGCTGTGAGTACTCTTTCCACACCAGATACTTGGATTAATTTTCTACAACTGATCCTTTAGTGCAGCATAAGGCAGAGGGGGTTACACTCCTGAGTATGCTGCCCTTCAGGTGAGATAGTAAATAAAGGCTCCATCTGCTTGACTTGGTGGTAACTCAGCTGGATGTAAAATATCCCATGACACTTATTGAAATAATAGTAGAGATTCCCCTGTGCCCTGTCCAAATTCACCCTAGTCAGTATTTAGACCACCTTGAGTCTATACTGAAAAAAGACCATGGGCCTAGTGTCACTAACCTGGTGAACCAAGTGTAAATAAACAAAATGTAATAATGACAAGAAGAAACAACAAAATATTTCATTTCATACAAGTGAGCATAAAATGTTCAGCTTAATAATGCTAGGTTAAAATAAATGGCTTCCTGATCTCAGATCCATCTACTTAATGATTCCATTCACTTTGTAAAGAAGTAAGTTAGATGACAGCACCTGGAAGGTTGAATGCCACCAGCCTTGAATATTGCTTCTTAGTGAATAATGGGAATATGGCTAGTTGTTTTAAGCTTACTTGGAAGGGATTTCGATGGAAATGGGCCCAGAGGAAGAATCCTCTAGAAGAATTCACAAGAAACTGATCGGGAGAAGTCTGGAGGTTTTACAACATACTTTGGAGCTTAACAGGTGTACTGTTCTATTTTGCTCATAAACTTAACACAAGCCTAACTTTGAAAACTGACTAGTGGTACAGCTTCACATATAATAATAGTTACACGTACTTCCAGGGATAATGTCAATGACCAGATTATCTATCACAAGGATGGACCTCGGGCACTTGATTACACCTTATATCAGATTATGTCCCCCATGGTGATTAATTAGAGATGGAATATAACCTTCAGGCACCAGCTGCTTCATTGCTTATAATCTTCCCTTTTCTTTTCAGATTAGTATCGTTGCGAGGTAATTCAGTCTAGTAAACAACATGAAAATCTGCTTTCATGCCAGAACTAGGCACTCATTGCAATGACATATAACTAAATTTAGTAAATCAAAATCTGTGGACAATTTGTCATTAATGACGGAAGCTAGCCCTCTCCAGCTGGACCCACATTCATCACCAAATTTAAGAAGAAATAATGAATGCAGACAATTTTCTATGGATACAAAGTATGCTTATTCAAACTATGAGAAATAACCACTGCCCCCTCCCCCACAAATGTTACACTCTAAACAATATAACATCAGCTTTTGTGACATTTCTGCAGCTTTTTTTGGTTTCTTGCAGTTGTAATTTACCAGTAATCACACTACATTTACAGCTTATGGCAGTAGTAGGTACATAATGTTATTTCCATATTTCAAGGTCACTTCAGTATCAGCCAGCCGCAGATTTATCAAAATATCCCCAGGTGATGTCAGGATTCATAAATTATTGCTACATAATAAGGCTGACTCTGCAAAATAAGCCATCATAGTCTTGTGCTGTTAAACATAATAAGCTGACAAGCTAAAATATTTTCTTTCAGTAACTCAAAATCAGGAAGTTTAATTCCCAAGGTATTCTGTAGAATACCTTTTATATTTACCAAAATAGAATAACATATCAAGAAAATTTATCTTGCTTAAGCTTCTATGAAAGAAAAGCAAGCTTTCATGATGCATATTGCTTTTCAAATGAAATATTAAAGTTCTAGAGTTTCATTTTCTTTATATTAGTTTCAGACTTGAGTAATTGGGTTGTTTTCCTTTTTTTAATCAGTTGCCTTGCTTGTTTCTGTGTAGATTGCTTTTTAAGCTTCCATATTGATAAAATAAATGTGCATGCAATCAGAAATATATCTACATATATGTACATCTATACAATATTACATGAGTACATGCACGTGCACACACACACACACACACACACACACACACACACACACACACACACACACACACACACACACACACACACACTTGCACATGCACACACAAATCTACACCATATTAATAGTGTACATTGCAAACATAGTAATGTATTGGTATGCTTCCAAGATAGAGACAAGTTAGCATGCTGGATGGTCTAAGCTTAAGATGACTGGAAGAGTTTTGCTTTTTTTATTTTTGGATTACTAAGTATTTCATAAGTGGAAGCTGCACTTAGAATTGTGACTGTCACTTGACAGAACAGAACCGGGTTTTGTACTGGTAAAGATAAAATATGTTTGGTTTAGTCTGAGTTTCATTTGTCTTAGTGCATCTGATAATTATATCAGCCAGATCAGAATTCTTGGCATACTGGGATAAAGTCTTGGCTGTACTTGATTAAAAATGGTCTATTCAGTAGACGGTCAATTTACTCTGCTAAAATCAGGTCTTTCCACACCACACCATGGCTTCCTACACAAAACCATGCCTTCCCACACCACACCATGCCTTCCCACACCAAACAATGCTTTGCCACACTACACCATGCCTTCCCAAACCATACCATATCTTCCCACACCAAACCATGCCTTCCCACACCACACCATGCCTTCCCACACCAAACCATGCCTTCCCACACCACACCATGCCTTCCCACACCAAACCATGGCTTCCCACACCGCGCCATGCCTTGCTACACCAAACAATGCTTTGCCACACTACACCATGCCTTCCCACACCACACCATGCCTTCCCACACCAAACCATGGCTTCCCACACTGCGCCATGCCTTGCTACACCAAACAATGCTTTGCCACACTACACCATGCCTTTCCACACCAAACCATGGCTTCCCACACTACACCATGCCTTCCCAAACCACACCATGTCTTCCCACACCACACCATGCCTTTCCACACCAAACCATGGCTTCCCATACCGCGCCATGCCTTCCCACACCACACCATGCCTTCCCACACCACACCATGCCTTTCCACACCAAACCATGGCTTCCCACACCGCGCCATTCCTTCCCAAACCACACTATGTCTTCCCACACCATGTCATGCCTTCCCACACCACATCATGTCTTCCCACACACTATGCCTTCTACACCACACATTCCCACTCCACACCATGCCTTCCCATACCACACCATGCCTTCCCACACCAAACCATGGCTTCCCACACCACGCCATACCTTCCCACACCACACCATGCCTTCCCACACCACACTGTGTCTTTCCACACCACTCCCACATCATGTACATGTCAACAACAGTAGGTGCCATGTTTGTCCTGGTTTACCTGAAATAAGGATACGTTTCTCATGAAAATCAAAAGTCAAGTTAACTTATATTCACTGTGCTACACAACTCTTTTTGATATCTTGTTGCTCTTTGATTTAGAATATTTGTGGCATGACAGTGGACTTCCCATTTTGATAATGTGTCAATGATCACTATTTTGGGACAGAAGAAGGGTGCCATATCTTCTACCACTATTATATCATACATGTAATAATCAGCACCATCCTCACCATCTATTTATATAATTATACTTCTCCATATTTCCTCTCTCCACAAACATGCACTCACCAATATGTGCCAATAGCACCTTGGGTGATCAGCCCTAATGCCTTGTAAAATGACAAACATCCCCTGCCTAAAGTTGTATCATTTCCCTGCAAATGAAAAAATACTTGTTCTCATTAACATGCCATTAAACCTCATCTGGTGTTCCAACTGCCACCTCTCACCTTCTTTCAAGAGCAGTGTGGTCAAAGCCTTAAGTCAGCGGTTGGTCCACCATTGGCAGAGAGGAATAAATCCCCGACTACAATCCAGGAGACACCCTCTAAATCTCCCATTACTTTCCTGTTCAGTAGCAGCTCTCCTTAAGTTCAAGATTTAGCCAGCAGTTATGTACTTCAGAGTGGGGCACAATGCATGGGGCAATCTTGGCAGGAAGGAAAGAGATAAGGTAACCTATAGGGTAGGAGCTGTTCACCTTGGCACAATCTCTCTGGGTGGGGCTGCCTTGGCACATTGGGAAGGAGATTCAGGATACTGTAAGAGGGAAAGGAAGAGAGGTTATGTCTTCTGTAGAGCAATATTGCTTGCATATGCAGAGATGTTCCATATATGGCCCTGACACTCTGATCATGGCCAGTGAATAATTTTCAGGAGGATGTGCAGTGGGCATAAAGGAGAACTGTCACTCACGTCTATGAGCGATATCAGGCGGTCACAACTGCATCTTCTGGAGTAATCACGTTATGCATATTTTTTTGGTGTCCACCACAGAAAGAATCATACCTCTCAACCTCTTAAAGCAAGAAATCTGGACAAAGCTATAAATAATGGGACGGGGACAAAGGAGCAAAAATAGGGAAACTTTTTAAATACTGCTCTTGAAAACTTAAGAAAGTTATTAGAATAACAGGTTTTGCACTAGCATGTATTTTCTAAAGGGTATGAAGTCTGAAACTCAAATGTATGTCATTATTTCCTGACTCCACCCCTCAATGATTTACCAGTGATTTGCCAGAACCCCCCCCCAACAATTTTATGAGAAACAGGCCAAAAATAAGAGCAAAAATATAGACAATAGAGTTCAGAGGTATGAAAAGAATATACACTTTTTAATGAATCCAAGTGCACGTTTAAATAACCATAGAGAAGGACTACCGTCTAATTACATAGACACTGTATGATGAATTGCTAAATATACATAAAATCCCTCCTCAAATGACATTTAATGGGTTATCATGTATCAGTGTCTGATGATAGAAGCAAGGGACTGGCCTTCACATTTGTCAACAGGAGGTTGCTAGCACTATCTGATAGTTCAAGACATACTGTGATTATAACCTCTAGAGTAACAGTAAAGTTTCATGAACCTAGTTGAAGTTCTCAGTCTTCCAGGTATTAGTACCATGTAATCCATCATGTGTAGAAAAACTCACACTGCTTTATGCGAGAATCTTAACGCATAATGAATACTATGTTGAAACTTCACTACTGTCCACTGCCACTCATCCCTTGTCAGTATTTAATATATAGAAGAAAACAGGCAGTACAGTCTGCACTCGTGTCTTTGTGTTAATGCAGAATGCTCTCTCCAGGCTATTCATGCCAAAACTAGGAAGGAGGCCCATGACAGAAAATTAATTTCTCTAAGACAGCTAATTTAAATAAAGAATGGATGATAACATTTCCTGGGGCTTCAGGTTTTACCAGTGACAAATTGGGTCTGTTAGGATATTCTAGTCTGCGATTAGGAGTGCAGGCTCTGTCCTTTAATATGTCTTGCGAGGGTCAATTGGCTTGTTATAGATCCAGACAGTGATGCTTAGTAATTCAGTCAAGGTCATTAAAGATTTAAAGGCAAAATACTAAGTAAAACTTACTGCAGAACGTAGATCACAAACCGTATAATAGTTTAAGCTGTCAAGCCCATTGAGAGGTTACTGCTGTTAATTTCTGTTAACGGCACATTGCTATACTGAGTATTTGCTTGTGACATAGACCATCACCCCTTCCTGTACCACAGCGAGCCCAGCAAGGTTCACATACTATAGGCATATGGATTAGTATCATTCTCAGTCATATCATTAGCTCATTTTACATATTACAGACAGAACATTTGAGAAGGCCAACCCACTTACTTTGTTAAGATTGAATTATCGTCTGCTCCTCCTTTCTCCCTTTCCACTTTACTAACAAAAAACACTTTGCTGGAATCTCCCTGAGTTCTGACTGAGTGTGCTTCTCAGCTGATAAGTATATTTTTGGCACTTTTTAACAGTTCAGAGTTGAATAAAACAATAATTGAATTCAGTTTATAATACATTTTGAATAAATTGCACTTATTTAAACTGTATTTGCTTTAATACTGCTACCCACTGTAGTGTTCTAGCTTGCACTGCACTTGAATTGTTTTTAGTGCTGTTTTAGCTGCTTTTCTGTAAAAAAAAAAAAAAAAACTCTAAGCCTGTTTCCTACTTTTCCTGTAACTAGTGTAGTCCAGATACAGATTTGCTGTATCCAGGACTGTATGTAAGTTTCTGAGCTCCCCCAACCCTTTCTGTGTTGGAGGGAAGCCTGCTAGACTATCAGTGGGAGTGGTAAGTACTAGGTAACCTATATACCACAAGAGGAGTGGTTTCTGGCCCAGAAATTGTAGTTTATTGGCCGTTTGGGCAGTTTTTCCATCTCTTTCAACTTCTGGTTTAAAAGCCCGCATTTGCACTTATTTCCCACCTTTCCTGTAACTAGTCTAGTCCAGATACAGATTTGCTGCATCCAGGACTGTTTGTAAGCTTCTGACCCCCCCCCAAGTCTTTCTGCATTGGAGGGAAGCCTACTAGCTTATCAGTGGGAGTAGTAAGCACTAGGTAACCTATCTACCACATAAGGAGTGGTTCTGGCCCAGAAATTGTAGTTATTGGCCGTTTGGGAAGTTTTTCCATCTATCTCAGCTTTCTTATTTAAAATCCCGCATTTGCACTTGTTTCTTTCCTGTAACTAGTCTAGTCCATATTTAGATTCTTAGTTTTAGCACTTGAATTTGCTTATTCGTGCTTAGCACTTGTTCAGAACTTGCTATAAGCACTAAATAAGCTACAAATTACTACAGCACTCACCCTTCCTCATTACCTAGAGGAAAACAGTTTTTATACTTACTTTCCTCACCTGCTTAGAGAAAACAGCTCTTGTACTCACTTTCCTCACTTATCTAGAGGAAAATAGTTTTTTATTCAGGTATGTCCAAGGGTCAGCTCCCAGTGTTCTCTCCTGTCTATCTGATGAATCTGGGCATCTTGGGGCAATGTAACAATTGCCTCATGTACACAGACAGCCCTCTCCTCCTACCACCCAACACTACAACCTGTGAGAGATACACTTATCTAGCCAAATGGGAGGTCAAGCTCTCTCCAACCAAGACTGAACTTGACAGTCAAGAGAAGAAGGTAAACACTTGTACCACACAACACTCATCACATAGTCTCACTAAATCTACACCACCAAAATCCACACATAGAAACACAAAAGCATTAGCAGAGGCTCTCAGTAATAATCTGCTCAAGCAACAGAGATGTCCAAAGCAGAAACGCAAGTAACCCCCACCCCCCCCAAAACAACCCAAATGACACATAGCCCACAGACTCAGTGTGCCACTCAACCACAGCCCATAAGGCAAAACAATGTTCCCAACACACTAGTCATAGGTGACTCTATAGTCAGGCACACTGATGTCCCACTCACAAGGCTAAACAAGAAGAAGGTTACTGTCAGCTGCCTGTTGGGTGCCAGGATCTGCCACATAACCCATGCACTCAGGTCACTCCACAACAAGTACAAATTAGACTCTATCATTGTCCATGTTGGTGTAAACGACCTGAGACATACCTCCTGGGACTACATGAAAAGAGACATGGAAGAGGTCTCTGATCTTGTAGCCCAGGCAGGTATGACCCTACCCTGACTAGCATTCTGCCATCATCCAGAATTATTAGGTTCATCCAAACACCCTAATAATGTGCGATTTCAAACCCCACCATTAACTGGGAAAAAACTACGTGCACCAACCGAAGCCTCAACACTTTCTTTCTGTCTGCACCTGTTGCCCTGTGATTCATCATCCCCCACCCCACCACCAACCATAATAGCCTTTTTCCTAGGCTAACATGAACTGGTGTTCCACCAACTACACCTGAAGTCAACGGCAATCTGATCCGAGCATAGCCCACTAATCTGCTACCCTACACACCCACCCATCCCCACCCCCAGGCACATGGTAAAAATGACCATGGTAAAATGTGTGCAAAGACATTCTTCATGCTTCTTAAGACAGAAGTGGTGAACTGCATGCTATAATATGCACCCACCAAACCAGAACAAAGAATATCCAAACAAGAACAAAGATGTAATCCTCCAAAAAGGAAGCCAATCTGGTGGTCCCCAACAGTAAACAAACTGTACAACAAAAAGGAGAGAAAGAGAGTAAAATCCCAGTAGTCCCATCCTCACCAGCCAGCCTCAGCTGCCCTCCACCTTGCCAGATATAGCCATGATCTAAGATAAACCATAAAACAAATATGAAACAAAAAACAACCAACCACCAAAGCATTCTATAGCTATGTCAAGAATTTCAATGGCAACACCCAGATCTGCTCTGAGTTACAGCACAACAGCATGAAAATTACAGAACCAACTGATATTGCCAACATCCTGGCAGATAGGTTCAGTGCTAACTTTACCCCCCCTCTCACCCCCTAAAGGGCCCATATCTATACAGGAAGAGTCTCTGTAATCACAACTACGTAGGTAAAAGCTGCACTCTCTAAAGCCAAAAACACAGCATCCATGGGACCGGACAACATCTCAGGCTGCGTTTTACATGAACATCAGAACAAATTGGCTCCCCACCTAAGCACCATGTTCAATCATAGCCTCACATCAGGCTTTGTGCCCGCTGAATGGCGCACAGCAACAGTTATCCCACTCCACAAAGGGGGAGCCACCACTGATTCTGGGAATTATTGCCCTATTAGCCTGATGAGCCTGGTCTGCAAGGCCATGGAATGTATCATCATGGAACTCATAAACAAAGACATTGGTAACCTCCAAACTCTGGACCCCACTCAGTTCGGGTTTGTGAAAGGCAGATCATGCCTCCTGAATCTGATCAACTTATTTTGAGGCAATCACCAAAGCCTTAGACAAGGGTAAGTTGGTTCACACAGCCTATCTTGACCTCGCTAAGACTTTCGACACCATCCCCCATTCTGTAATTATAGCTAAACTCACTAAACTAGATATACATCTCTACGTCACAAGATGGGTTGCCAACTGGCTCACTGACAGAACCCACACTGTAAAAGTTGCAGACTCCAAATCTGACTTCAAACCAGTGATAAGTGGAGTACCACAGGGTTCATTCCTGGGACCGCTCCTGTTTGGTATCTACTTCTCTGAAGTACAGGCTAGCACAGAAGGCCTCTGGCTAACAAAGTTCACTGATGACTGCAAACTAGGAAGAGACCAATACACACAGATAGGATGAGTGCAATCTAGGAGCCATAGTCGAGTCCCCAAATGATATGGACATCCTACAGAAAGGCCTCACTGAGACAGATACCTGGTGTCAGAGCCATGGCCTCAACCTCTATGCCAAAAAGTGCATTGTCATCCTCTTTGGTAAAAACTCTGTACCCATGAACTACCACATAGGCAGGAGTCTACTTAACACCGAATGTGTGATAAGAGACCTTGTGACCCAGGTGGACAGTAGTCTCTCCTTTGATAATTACATCACCACAATAGTCAGGAAGTCCTTCTACATGGCACGCCTCATCAAAAAAGGGTTCTCATCCAGGTAAAAAGAGATCATTGTTCCCCTCTACTCGACACTCATTTGACCCATTATAGAGTACAACATCCCTTTTGGAGTGTACCTCACTAGACATCTGCAGCAGATGGAAAGGCCACAGAAGTACCTCAGAAAGGGGATTACTGGCTTCAAACAGATGCCCTACACTGACCATCTCAAAAAACTCCAGCTTTATTTCATAGCATATCACCTACTCCGAGTTGATCTCTGCCTAACATACAAAGCTATGTCAAACCCACAGCTGTTGGACATGCTACACCTAAAGAAATCCCAATCCCTCCAAGCAATACGGTCTAGGGACCTAAACCTTGTCACCACAATAAACAGGATATACTGGAGGGATAGATTCCTGTCCCAGAGACTTCTCATACTCTGGAACAAGCTACCCATCTATGTCAAGCAAAGTCCCTCATTAGCACTCTTCAAGAAAAATCTTGATGAGTGGATGGGAAATAGGAAATACACCCCGGGGATCACTTCTGTGTCTCTGCTCGACAGTGGCACAGGAAAATAACTTTCTTGGGTGGTGTAAGCCAGGGAACCTTGTTGTCTAGGCATACTTAGACCCTTGGGCCGATAGCCTAGTACCTACCTATGAACCTATGAGGTCACTTGTTGTCCTGGGCAGTCAGTAACCTGCACAGTTGTCTACTCTCTGCTTTGCTGATCTTGTTTCTCTTTTCTCCTCCCAATAAAGAATGCATTTTTATTTTGTACTACAGTCTCTGTTTAGTGCTATGAGGTTCCTAACTACTCACTTGTTGCTCATCCCTTGATCCACTAGCCTTAAGGATAAGTGTAGTTTAGGCCCAAACTTATGTTACATCCTTGCCACAGGCTCTGTGTTTGTTTATTTATTCTACGTATTTGTTCAACAAACTGTGCTTTTCAGGTGTGACCCTGGAGTACTACCTTGTTAAATTACTTACTCAGAGTCACATGGTAGGCAAAATGAATGTGGAAGGAATCAAACCCTAAACCCTGGGCACAGAACAGCTAATTACATATGCTTTCACCTTAGTGCTGTAAAGAGCAGCCTGAGATGTTCACTGCAGGAACACTACTGGTAGACATCAAAGATCTCAAAAAGAATTATGACTACTGTAACAGTTTGCTGTTTCACACTTCTAATACCGAAGACAGTATAAGCAACTCCTGATTAAGGACTTCCCTGGAAAGCATAGCAAACAGAAAGCTGGCCTTTTTTAACTTTACTGGAAACCAAGGTTAGTTTTGATTTTCTCTTGGCCTAGAATTATTCCTATCACTGAAGGCACAGCTTCAGTCTCTCCACACCCCGTTACTCACTAACTCACTCAGCATTAAGATGTTTTATATCTATTGTATATATTTTTAGATGGGGACTTACATTCACCCTCTGCCACTATGTATTTGCACCCTGCTAAGTGAGTTAAGCTACCATTTGTCAAGTGATTTTTGTAGGCCCTTCACATACAATACAGATCAGGCAGAATATCACTGAGGGGACAACAGATGAATGTCAGCTGGCCCTGACCTGGCTGTCTCGATATTGCTCATCACCTTCAGAGCAGGCAACAAACCAAGTCATTTTCTATGCTCTATGCTACACCCAGGGGTGGCTCGTGCTATCGGTCTGCAGGACTGCAGCCCTCCCACCTAGAAAGACATAACGTGAAACATAAACTTTTAAAAAAAAAATCTTTCTTTTTTAACGAGTACTGGAACTGCCACGCATGCGCAGACACACTCAGACTGCCCCGCAGATGCCCAGGAATCTGTGCGAACTCTGACTGCCTGAGTCAGCAGTCCAGATGCAGAGAAGGTATTTTCTGCCCCGCAGATGCCCGAAATGCCATGCGGTAGATGACCGCACAGAAGAGAGGAGGTCCAGGCTGCTTGAGCCGCATCGGTCTGCAGGACTGCAGCCCTCCCACCTAGAAAGACATAACATGAAACATAAACTTTAAAAAAAAAAATCTTTCTTTTTTAACGAGTACTGGAACTGCCACGCATGCGCAGACACACTCAGACTGCCCCGCAGATGCCCAGGAATCTGTACGAACTCTGACTGCCTGAGTCAGCAGTCCAGATGCAGAGAAGGTATTTTCTGCCCCGCAGATGCCCGAGATGCCATGCGGTAGATGACCGCACAGAAGAGAGGAGCTCCAGACTGCTTGAGCCACAGACAGGACCAACCAGGGGAGAGGTAAGCAGGGATTTGAGCACAGGACCAATCAGGAGTGAGGTATGTTGAGTTCAAAGCTCTTGCAGGGAAACATTAAGTCAATTGAGGGTTTGCTGCTTTGAGACAATGGAGTTGGATCTGGTTTACTGCTTCCGGACCCATTTATAGGTAATGGTGTATGTGTGTGTGTGTGTGTGAAATGCCCTTTATTTTTATTTTATTTATTTGTTGTTGGTTAACCAGGATAGTCCATTGGGCCAAGAGAACCCATTTTCAATGGAGTCCTGGGGAGAAAAGCTCCATTACAGATTACATATTATAGAGAGTTATATGCAGTTTACATATTATAGAGATTTACATCCAAATTATTGTACATGACATCACGAGGAACAGTGATTACAATGAGTAAAGTTAAGCATTAATACAATCAAATAATAAAACATATTAAAGTTGAAATCAAATTATATCATAGGCACAAGGATAAGGAAGTGAGTAGATAGGTGCATAAGGCTTTCAGGAGGATAGGAACTATTAAGGAATAGATTACTGTCAGAGGTAGAGAGAGTAAAAGGGGGAGTACAGTAGAGAGTATAGAAAGATTATGTGGGGTAGGAGCAGGAGCATTCCCATGTGGAAGATAGGTAGGAGTGGAGTGATTTTTTTAAAGGTAGGAAGGCTAGTGATAGTACGGATGGAGGGTGGGAGGGAGTTCCATAGGCGTGCTAGTGAATAGGAGAGGAGGTTTTGTCCTGGAGGGCGATGGGGTCTATAGACTTCTATTATGTTTTGATTAGTAGATCTAAGAAGTCTTTGAGTATGGTGAATTTTAAAGGTAGTGGACAGGGAGGGACAGAGGGATGGTTGAAAAATGAGTTTGTGTGCATATGTTAGTTGAGTGTAGGAGAGGTAGTTGGGAAGTTCAAATGCCTGTTATTTTTAAACATTTGTTAACACATAGTGGTGGGTAGAAATACTCAGGCTTGAACCCTGTACCTTGGATGCAGGTGGCAAGCACCTGAATTCCCTACCCACCACTATTTGTAAAAAATTGCAGATTCTTGCCTCGTATTTGTTCTGTTCCTCATAAAATCTGTGGTTTCTGTATCTTCATATTTCCTTGCAAAGATTTATAGTGCTGTGGTGCACTGGTAGCATTGTTGCCTGACAGCTACAAGTTCTCTGGTTTGATTCTTGGCTGGGGTGCCTTCTGTGTAGAGTCTGCATGTCCTCCTATCCCTTACAAAGATGTGTCTGGAGTGTTTCTCCCTGCTCTGCTGAAAGTTGGCATTGCTTTTTTCCAAGTCAGACTAGTTTCCTGGTTAACAAATGTTTAAAAATAATAGGCATTTGAATTTCAGACTTCATATTCTTCAGAAAGTACATGGTAAATCAAAACCTTTTATTCTAGCAATTGTCTAAGTTTATAACATGGATATTTGAAATTTGCCCATATTTTTGGGACTGTATTCCCCCATTATTGGCCTCGTCCAGGTATTTTGTGCTAAGGTTGAGAGCTATGGTGAGAACTGAATTCACTGAATATGTTTGGCAGCTGTATTCGCATGTTATTGGCTTTTTTTCAGGTGTTTTTTGCTAAGAGGTTGACAGCTATGGTGAGAACTGAATTCACTAAATAGTAGCCATTTAAGTTTGTCTTCCTCTGTTTCAGCTGATTTGGCATAGTGGTATATTTCTCTGACTGTTTTGCACAGGGTCCCTGGGTTCAAGATGTGGCAGTGAAATGTATGGTGGTAACACAGCATTTTATTCTAGCAACTTTCCAACATTATACAAGCAATGTTTAAAATGTGTCCCTGGTTTTTGGCCTTTTGTCCCCCCCCACAAGTAAATTTTATCTTGTGCTGCAAAGTTCAGAGATACAGTTGAGTGTCAAGTAGATTTTACAAGGAGCGGAGAGCTGCAGGGGGACAAAAGTTTAGTGCTGCTTATGCTAAGTCAGCTTGCATTGTTAATAGCACAACAGGTAGTGTACTTGCTTTTGATGCAGAAGGCTGTGGGTTCTACTCCCACAGTAAATAGATGCATTGCTGATACTGTACTGTGTTCAAAAGGGGTGGATGCTGCAGTCCTTTTTGGCAAAGATACCTAGTAACTATGAACCTGTTATCAGTTTGCTATCCATTCCCTACTGCGGTATTACTAGCTTACGTTGGAATGGCTGCAGGGGGGAGGCTCCATTTGACCATGATTTTGTGAGGGGGGGGGGTAGCAAACTCAGACAGCCCCGGCTGAACTATACCTCTCAGTTGTCCATACTTTTGCAGAATGAATAGATATTTGCTTTTTATTTTTGGTTTGTTCCTCATAAAATTTGTGGTTTTC
Source organism: Protopterus annectens (assembly GCF_019279795.1). Lineage (NCBI taxonomy): Eukaryota > Metazoa > Chordata > Ceratodontiformes > Protopteridae > Protopterus > Protopterus annectens. The sequence goes on along the minus strand of NC_056732.1, from coordinate 1,548,465,932 downwards.
TAGCAAATTATTTAGGAATGAAGTCACTAAATGACAAACATTGAGTTTCAGACATCATAACTTTCAGAAAAATGCATGCTAATTCAAGACCTGTTATTCTATCAACTGTCTTAAGTTTATACAAGAGCAAGTTTTAGTAGTGTTTGTATGTTCCCCCAATATATTTGGCCTTGTCCAGATGTCCTGCATTAAGAGGTTGAGAGGTATGTGCAAATTGCTTTGTAGAATTAGGAATATCCAAACCTTTCAATTGTCCCCAATTTTGGCTCAAAATGTTGCTCTCCCTTAATAATTCCTCCTCAAAATGGCAATTTTGGAAGAAAATGTTGAGGGTTTATAATTATATATAACTGTAATGATCAGAGTTATAGATTACTTTTATTTCAGAAATGCACGTAGATGCTCTTATTTTGTTAGCTGCTCAAGATAACAGTGTTAATATTAAAAAGGTGTCCCTTTTTTGACAGGTTCCCAGCTGATTGTGTGGCAACTTTATATTTTTGCATCACATTTTTGGTCTGTTTTTCATAAAATTGTGGTTTTCTGGCAAATTAGTGGCAAATTGTTAAAGTCTGAAGTTAGAAAATAATGGCAGACATTTGAGTTTCAGATTTCATACCCTTCAGAAAATTTGTACTAATGCAAGATCTACTACTGTTCTATTATCTAAGTTAATAAGAGCAACATTTAAAAATTGTCCCACTTCTAGTTCTATGTATGGCTTTGTCCAGATTTCTTGCTCTGAAGTTGAGAGGTATGAGTGCCAGAGCCATTACTGTCAGCCAGAGACATTTCAAATTATGACATACTTGTTGCACCCCACTCCCCATTGTAGTGGATCTGGATGTGTCCAAGGAAGGCAAGGAGCAGTTATGCAGTGTAAGTGTGCAGATTATTCCCCCATCCAAGGTAGACCACAAGTACGACCGTGGCTTTTCATCTGTCCTTGATTTTGCAGAATGTTCTGGTTTTCTGTCAGATTTTTATACTGTTGATTTATGCTTCTTATTATTCAGGAAATGTATGGTGTCACAGTGCCCTGTTGCTCTGTTTAAGTAGAAATGATTTAATGAGCATCAGGTACGCTTGTTGGAGATTGTATGATGCAAGTAAGCTTTAATAAGTATACTGTTAAAGAATTACCAGCATTGAAAGCCTTTTCGTTGTTGCCATGCAGAGAATATTTACATAACTAGATAATGTATAAGCCTTGGGTATTGAAATGCATATGACAGTATTTGTAATAAAAGGACAGGATTACAGTATTTTCAGAATCTCATTACATTTGTTGGAGACTTGCAGTCATCTTTTGTTGGAGACTTGCAGTCATCTTTGCAGGCTTACCCGTAAACTAAACAGAATGCCAATCTATCATGTGTGGTCCATAACTTGTGCAGGAATCCTTTAAGCAATTTATCTTGAGCTTGTTTGCTGTTCATTTTTTACTTTGATCATGTCTTTCCCATGAAACAAGTAGATAGCTGTGTCAGGCAGCAGGTCTTTTATGGATAAGAAACATTTTTACAAGTGGGGGTATCACAGAGATTGCTACTTTCAGCATGTTACTTGGTAATTTTATAAAGCTGAATATAAATTATAATTAGAACTGCAGTGCAAGGAGTAGTGGTTTGAGTTGAGTGCATACCTCTCAACCTGGAAACATCAATAATCTGGACAAGGCCCATGAAAAATAGGTACAAATCTGTACGCTGCTTAACATAAAATTTGCATACATAATTATGTAACCTCGCTCACCCCAATGGGATTGTGGGATGCCAACTTTCAAATGCAAATTGAAAAACAGATGCCTGTGTGGTCAGGGGTGTAAAACCTTTGCAAACAATAGCTCAGACGAAGAGGAACCTCAGGCTAGCAGCTCTTGGTTATGGTGGGCACCTTGTTTTGTACAGGTTGCTCAAGCATTATGCATCTTCTTGAAGTCTAGACCTTTTGAAAATTCTTTAGTAGAAGATAGTGCTTATCTTTTCACTTTAGTTGCTCAATAAAGTTTTCTTTTAGTTCACCTGATTTGTGTTTTTATTTAGCTGTATTCATTAGTGATGTAGTCATGTCATTTATTAGGATAAAACTAATTACAAAATAATACTAATCACTAAAAAGGATGTTGTGCAGCATGTCTGTGTAAGAGGCAGTGTTAGATTAATCATTGGTACCATGAATTGATGTGCTGAAAGGAGCTAAAAGGACAATTAAATTATGTTTGCACATGCAGCTAAATCTGTGAGTAATGTGCAGGCATCAGTAAATATAAAATATGGACCCCACCACTTTTTCTTGGCTACTTTTTTTACCTCATCCTGAAATTTTGTTTTTGAAAGGCAAGCATAACACAAATAGGCCTGGAGGTAATAAGATGTTCACAAATACTTTTTAAACACTTTAAAAATACTTTTTTAAATGCTGATGTCATGACCTTTCTTGGTTGTGCCTGTTTTGCTTGCTCCTAGTCTGCTTGAGTTGAAGCTTGATGTAAAGTCAGCTCCCCAAAACTTTCCTTTGTGGCACAGGCACTCCATTAATGGCAGCTGCACAACAGTGATAGGTCCTGCAGCAGTGTCAGTACTAGTGATAAACTGATGGCTACTAATACTGCCTCTCTAGTAAAAACTGCAAAATAGCTACAGAAAGTGCATGTATCTGGATTTTGATAACATAACAAAGTATTCAAGTGCTTCAAAGTTCAACTGATCAGCAGCTGTTTATTTTGCCTAGTGCATTATCATTTTACTGCATGGCAGAATTAAAATATAACTTTAGGCAGAAAGCCCAAATTTTGAACCAGTCATACAGTGCTGAGTGGTAAGCCCTGAGCATGTATCTTCAGCTGGTATGTTGTATACCCTAGCCTAAGTTACCAGGTATTACAGAAAATAATGAGCTTGCATGGTTAGGGCAGCACGACATAACTATCAAATTGCTTCACTGTGCCGCCGCCTTCTCCCTTGGTAATACTCATGGTTAGGACACCACCACTACTGTATAACAACTATAGCAGCATGCAAATGAACAGCTACATAGCCTTAAGAAATGCTTAAGAAAAACACTTCGTATGTAATACCCATGGTTGCGACAGCAAGTGCAACGCATTACAAGCGCACAACCGTACAGAAAACCAGTTATAAAATAAACACCTAGCTTTACATTTTTCTGACAAAACGCGATAGAACCCACTATTTCAATTAACAATACAGCCCTTCTTGAACTCCAAGCATGTACTACAGAAATTGATTAACCTTCACGAGTAGGACGGGAAAATAACGGGTATGTGCTCTAATATAATATATACTTCTTTATTAATAAAGAGGGGACAAAAACATATATTGGTGGTTAACTTGAGAGATATAGAAAGATGTGAAGCTATCTTAAAAAAATAAATAAATAAAAATCACATTTCTTCTTAACATACATTTTGCCAACTTCTGTAGTACTGCTTTATGGGAATTCAAATGACTTTTTAAATTAACAGTTTGTCATATGAGTAAACACCATTGCCCTCTTCGCTGTCTCAACCTCTTGTCTGACTGCGACAATCAAGTGAAAACTCACTCCACATTCCATTCCTCTCCCATTCCACTCTCTCTCTCCCTCTCTTTATTTGTCATACACACACACACACACACACACACACACACACACACACACACACACACACACACTTTCTGAACATAACATTATTTCAGCTTACTCACCAACCCTCTGCTCGAGCATTGTTGCGAGACCTTCTAAATAAAATCCTTGCCGAAAATAACATCCTTGCTGAAAATGAAGCGAGACCTAAATAACAATAAAGCCTTGTCGAAAATGAAGCCTTCTAACCAAAAGTAAATCTGGCTGGTTTGTTCCTGCTCGCAAAAGCATTTGAACCAGCCGGAAATACGTGCTCGGCGAGCTCCATTCCGACTGGCTGGTAGCCCTGACGAATTGACGTCATCGCGCACGTGATGATGTCAGCTAAAGCGTGAAGAATAAAAAAAAAAACAAGTGAAAAAATAAAAACTAAAGAAACAAAATTCGGAAATGAAGGGGTGCCACTCGGAAATCGTGGCACCCCATTATTTGGACCCCAAAACTCGGTAAAAACCGAGTAATTTGAGACAGTTGGGAGGTATGGTTGAGTGCTGCTTGTTTTTTTATACCTGATTTTGACTGGCATTCCAGTAACGTATTTAAAAAGTAATTTATTTTTTCATGCCTCACAACCTGTTTCCATCTGGATATTAAGTAAGTTGTCATGTAGCCAATGCATTGAAATATTTTTTTCTTCTACACTTCATTTTGTCTTGATTGGACTCTCGTAATGACTGTTTGGCACCCAGGGCAGCGTATTTAATTAAAGTTCTAGTTGTTGTGGTTTTGAGCATAGCTCCACCCCTTTCTAGTTGGCCACACTCATTCAGCTGTCTCCTGCAGCCCTCCTTTAATATGAAGTCACCAGCCGCCACTGGCTACACCTGAATTCTATGTGAGGAGCAAAAATATAAAAACAGTCATCTTCTTTCAGTTACTCATTTTCATATCAGCATTCAAAAATGCAATTACAGAACTGAATACTGGTACTGTAGTACCAATCGATATTTCACAATCACACTCCTAACATCTTGTGCCTGGGGCAACTGCCCCCTTCACCTCACCCTAGCTACATCTCTGTGGATAAGTAGCTTGCTTAGAATCCCACAGTACGCAAGTGGAGACTGGCAGAATCAAACCCATGGCTGAAACCACAGGCTGAGGATCATTAGCAGTCCACGGCCTTAATTTATTGAATGAAACAAACAGACTGACAAAGCTGCACAACCTCTACAAGGCATAATAATTTAGAAAGAGGACAGAGTCCTGTATAATCCAATTGCCAGTCATTTTATAGTTGCATCCTTTGTAACAATGCGGTTAAATAACATTATAATGGCATACAGTAGACTCCCTCTTATCTGGCCTCTCTTTAACTGTCCATCAAAGTTCTGCCATAGCCCTAGTAAAAGACAACAGAGAAGGACAACACTTCTGCCTCCTCTGAGCTAAATAATGTCAGACATTTGAGTTTTAGACTTCATATTCATTATGAAAAATGCATACTAACACAAATCCTGTTATTCTAGCTGACTTATAACCTATAAATGCCATGTATTTTCCGATTAACCAGCCATTCGTTTATCCAGCCTAAGGTCCAGTCCCAGCAAGACCGGTTAAGAGGCAGTCTACTGTAACCCAATTCCACAGGTTCAGAGAAACTGGTAGCATAGATTAGAGGCTTATCACCTTGTATGCTTAAATGTGATTCTCTCAGCTTCCACTGCATACTGTCTGAGTCTGACAAAGCATTTAACCAGTCAGTGTATCTGGGTCACTCATGTAAATAAAAAAAAGACACGTGTGACTAGTTGACTTACCAGTAAAACACAAAACCATTGAAAAATGTATTGAAATGATGAGAAAGGAGAAATAGAGTTGTGTGTTTATTGTCTTCTCTTAAAATATATATATATGTATATATATATATATATATATATATATATATATATATATATATATATATATATATATATATATATTACATGACCCAAGAAAATGTATAAATCAGACATAAAAATCTTTCTATACCATTCAAAAACATCAGTCTTGTGACACATAGGGTGAGACTCTGACCCAGACATCCCAGGATGAATTAGAGATCGGGCACTGGAAGGGTGGGCCAGTAACTGGCTAACAGCAGCTCATCAGTACTAGGGTAAAGGAGGTAACCTCATTTGCAATAACACTGCCTCCTAGTGGAGGCAGGAAACATAGCATGTAGTAATCAGACCATGACAATTTCTCATGCCAGAGAGTGAATTGCGCAGTAGCTGTAACTGGCAGGGAAAAAGAAGCATGTTTTCACCATGAGATGGCATTGTTAAAGTCCACAGATGTCAATTTATCATATGGGCTAGTACATAAGCCAAGAGAAAGGCATTCACCCTTCATGTCTGTCTGGATGATTGCCTGTCAACCAATCAGTTCTCACACAGCACTCCAGTCTTATTAGTAATGAATGAGTGATCAGATAGAAAGGGCTTGATGGCTGCCTGGTTGGTTGATTGGAATGAGAAGCAAAAATAACTCAGAAAAAAGACATTTCATTTTTGTAAACTGCAGAAGTACATATTAACAAAAAACAACACGACTAAATTACTGTTCTGATTAAAATGATTGTTTCTGCAAGTATATTTACAGCCCCTGAGGTACTTGCTCAAAATGTGCTGCCAGTTTACTCATTACACATGCCCATGTGCCAAAGGGACAGTATCGACAGCTTTGCAGGGTCCATTCATCTCTCACTTGACATGGTTCTTAACTTTTTTCTTGCTAGAATCTGCAGACACACTCAAAAGCAAAATTTCAGTGTGGCATATATAAAATTCTTCACAAACCATTTTAGTATATGTTATGCATCAACAGGGTTGCAGTCTGACATGATACTAAATCTCCAAGGATACTTTTGCTATATTATTATAACAAAGAATCTACTTAATGTACTGGAACATTTTTATTTCTTGTAAAAAGCTTATTAAATTACCAACACTCGAGATGGTTTTAGCGGTTGTAGTCTGTGAAATAAAGGCACTCAACAATGATTGATGATATAGAGACACAAATAAAAGCAGTGTAATGTTTTCTTTGTGTAAGCTTCATGGTATTAGTAATGAAATCACAACCGACCAGGTTTATATTGTCTGCATCCCTACAGTCCTTCATGATAATGCTGTTGTTCACCCTAAAAAGAATAATGTGTCCTGTCAATGCACAAATATTTTGAGGACAAATCCCCGCACAGTCTATTGCCGTCCCCCAGATGACTTTCGGTACTTGATATAGCTGGGGCCATTCCACTCACCCCGGCATACCAGTATGATTTATTTGTACTTTCCATGAGACTTCTATGAAAAAGGTTGCTTGCATCACAGAGCAACTATTCTTTATTTAACCTCCTCTCTGTATTAATTATCCACACCATGCATACAATTTCAGGGAGAAGGTTGGCATAATGGTTATGGACTCAAGCTCATAGATAAAAGGTACAAAGTTTGATTCTGACCTCAGGTTATTGGCTAGGGTGGTAAAAGTTTGCAGCGTGATAGCCTAGTATTTACCTGTGAACCTATGCCAACATATTATGGGAAGCCACATATCTAACCGGTAGCACCCAGTAGTATCTAAATGTCCTCAGATCAATCAGTGACCCAATCATGGAGGTAACTGGTGGGGAGGGGGAAATGAGTGGCTGAACTGCATAAGTAGAGAGCTTCTTGTCTGTGCTGTGTTACTAACTACTGACCAGAAGTGTAGCCAGCAATTCTTGAAAAAAACACAGTGTTACAGTGCTTCAGTTCTAATTGCAAATGCAAAACCGGCATTCAATGCACCAAGAACACAGAGCATTACAGCACTTCAATTATGCTGACAAATGCCAGTAATGCATTAAATAATGAAAGGGGTCTGCTGATCACTCCTCTTAATACTCTGTGCCTTTGGCAACTACTCCCTTTGCACCACCTTATCTATGCCGCTATTGGACAGACTAATATTAGAGCATGTAACAGAGCAACATGTCTGCTCCTTTTTAACTCCTTTGAGAAACCTAATGACTTTTCTTTAATAGCCAGTCACTCATGTTATTGAAACACCAAATACGTTACAAAATATGGAGCCCTTTGCATCTTCATCGCAGTATCCACCTCTGGTCCATAGCTGCCTTCTGCATCCTCGCACTCTGCTGATTGCATAGATGTACATCTTTGTCTGCCTCTTTTGCAGATGACTCATATGTGGAATTGTAGGAGTAATAGATACTCAAAAAACAAGAAATTCCTGCCTCAGTCTTCTTTCAGACAATGGGAAATTAAATTTGGTCAGTGGAGTCAGAAGTGACTTCTGTGATTGAGGAGAGGAATCAGTGGTAGACAATAGTTTTTACAAAAATTTACTAAAAATTGAAACCTTATGAAACTGAAGACTGAGCTATTGACACACATGATGTTCATTTTATTAATAAACCAGTAAGTGATAGAAAAGGAATGGAAAATGTTAGGTGGAAAGATAGTCCTCTTAAAAAGAGTGAAAGCAAAGCAGAGCAGAAAACTGTAAAGCACTTTGTTTCTTAATTGATGAGGAAAATGAATGGCTCTTGCTTGGGAGACAGCATTCTTCTGACCTAATGTTATCCCAGGCCAATCCCAACAAACTTTACCACTGGTCTTCATTTGCACATATATTTAAAGGTGTCCTATATCCCACGTATTTTTCAAGCACCTCTTATATGTGACATTTTCTACTTCTATTTTATCTTATATTTCATATTCACAAATTTCATTTAAACATATGTAACATACAGATAACACAACATAGGATTGTATTCATATGGCCCCAGATGTGTGTCTACTAAGCCAATTAGCCAAACTGGTTAGACGTCATTAGAATTCAAATGCACAAACTGGCCAAATCAATACTTTCCATAAGATGTGCACCAGGCAGGATAAATATTTCCAATTTCCCCTATTCAAAGTGGATTGCACTTCAATATCTGGGCCTGTCCTGACCTTTTAATAAGTTTTACTCAGCTTTAACCTAAACATAAGATGAGCTACCTTATGATCTGCTGAGAGAAGCTGGTTCATGAGGCTCATGCTTCTCCCATGGCAGTCTCCATCTTGGTAAGGATCTAAGTGTTCCATGCCTTCCCATAATTTTAACACTCCTCTTTTGGCATACTTGCTTTCTGCCTCAGGAAAAAAAGGGGGGGGGGGAGTACAATGCCCACTTTTCCTCAATAAGGTCTTCAAGGCTCTAGAATTTTCCCCTGATTCCTTAGTAAATAGTCACATTCTCAGATTAGGCAAATAAATTCCATCCTGATGGCAGAGTTGGCATCACTTTACTTTTATGTATGGATGAGCTACAAATTGTATTTATTTACAGTTACTTACATTTTGCTGGCCAGGTTAGTTCCACTAGGCCAATGGCCTCTTTTTGGGGGAGACTTGAAGTGGTATTCATACTGACTAGGGGAAATTTGGTAAGGAAAATTACTGTTTTGAGTGGGAACCATTTTGGAGGAGCACTTCCTGTTTCTGTTCTAGGTACAGAGGTGGCCTAGAGAAACAAGGAGTCAGATGGAGAGAGGAGATGATGGAGTAGTGAAAGAAATGAAGGACAATGAAAATACCAAGACTGGAGAATGTGTGCAGGATTCTGAGAAAATATTTCAAGAAAAACTGTATGATGGAGATGAGTCAGCAAATGGTGGATGTATAATTACAGGCCTGCAGTCGGATGGTGGCAGGATGACTTACTCAAAGAAATGGTGGTGCAGAGTGAACCAGAGAATGAAGAAGATGTTTCCTGGGGAGACATTATGGAGAAGATACCAAAGGAGGATGCAGAGACAATTCTAGAGAAGAGTGGTGAGATGAAGAAGAAAACATATGTGGAGGAAGGAAAAGAAGGCAAAAGTGGAGCAGACAAAAAAATGCTGAAGAAATGAAAAATGGAAGTACATGATGAGGATTCAAAGTAAAGAAGACAAAGAAATGGACAAGTATGAAGTGTAGGACAATTTAATAGCTCCTTTGTGTGTAAAAGCGCATGAGGTAAGAGCATTTATTCTTATTAACAAAGAGACATTTTGTGACATTATATTTTAGACTGATTTTTTTCAATGGAAAATTTTTTTCGAGAATATGAAAACAAGAAAGACTGTAACCTATGGAACCTTTATGTGATAAAAGCATTTAACAGGGAAACACAAAAGAAGATTCATGTACAATTTTGAGCAAATGTAGAAAGAGAGACACTTAAAGGATATTTGAAAGCTTTATGTAATGAAATACTGGGCATTGCAAAAGTTTATGACAAAAGGGGTTTATGGACTGGTGGCTGGGATGTAATATTGTGTTAAAATAGAAAAGGAAAAAAAAAACAAGCATGGAAAATATGGAGGAGAAAGGGGGGTGTTGTAAAATACTGGGAATAACCCAAAACATTTTTTTGTGGGAAAGAAGGACATTCAATATGTAACTGTGACAAAAGAAAATGTTATATTTGTGGGGCAATGGGACATGATGCAACAAATGTGAATTAAAATGTTATAAATGTAACAAAACTGGACATTTGTGAATGGATTGCAAAAATGAAAATAAGAGTAAAGAAAAAGAAAATGAAATAGAAATAAATGAACAAACATTATCATTTTTAGAAGTAGTAGAAACAGAAGAAAAAATAGATGAGAAAATTATAATAAAGAGTATATAGGGGAAGGTTCTGAAATAAGTGATGAAGAAGACATCAACTGGGAGGTAGTAAACGGGAAAAATAATTCTATTGGTAAAAGGGTAAAAGACAGAAAAAGAACATTTAAAGGGATAAGTACAAAAGAAAAAAGAAAGGAAATGGACAACAAAGAATACTTCCAGCTAAAGCTTTGGGCTTGATATAATGGCTGCAGTGTTTGGCTCACAAACACAACGTACAGTGTTTGATTCTCACCTTTGGGAAGGAAATTGGTTTGGCTTCAAATGTCATGCTAAAAAAGCTAGCCTAGTAATTAACTATGAACTTGTGAAGCCATGAATCTAAGGAAAAGGGAAATGATGTCTTAGAGAGCTTTCTGTAAATGTGAATAGTATTAAGAACAGGAATTTTGGAGTGGTGTAATACATGTGATGTTGATGTAATTAGGTTAGAAGACAAGATGTTTAACAAATGAAGAAAGATTACAAACAGAGAAACTATGGGGTGGAAAGATAATCTGAAATTTGGCAAATGAGAGATGTTCTGGAATACCCATATTCTATAGAAATACAGTAAAGATATTAGATGTAACTTTACCAAAAATGGGAAGATTAACCTTTGTAGATTTAAAACTGAAAGAACAAGTATATAGAATGATAACATTATATGTAACTGAAATAGATTATTTTATAGGAGGAAGCTACTACATGATACAGCAAAATCCCAAAAAGGGAAGGCATCTCTGATCAGTATTAGCAAAAAACTACGGGCACTCATAAAATCGTCTAAGGCCAGCTTCAAGAGAAAAATTGCACAGGACACTAAGGATAATCACAAGGCTTTCTTTAATTATGTTAGGAACCTGGGTGGGAATTCCCAGATATGCTCAGAATTAGTCCAAAATGACAAAAAATACACCGAACCCACAGACATTGCCAACATCCTAGCTGACAGGTTCAGTGCAAACTTCTCCCCCCCTCCCCACCAAAAGGGCAAATATCTATCCCAGCAGAGTGCTGCCCCCCTGACATCTCAGATGCTCAGGTAAGAGCCGCCCTCTCCAAAGCAAAAAAACACAACATCAATAGGACCAGACGGTGTCCCGGGCTGCGTCCTACATGAACTCCAAGAAGAGCTAAACCCAAACATAAAACTACTGTTCAATCTCAGCCTTACCACAGGATATGTACCCAAAGAGTGGTGTACAGCAACAGTGGTCCCTCTCCACAAACGTGGTGCCTCAACGGATCCTGGAAACTATCGCCCCATAAGCCTGACTAGCTTGGTCTGCAAAGCTATGGAAAGGATCATCATGGACCTCATAAATAAAGATATTGGGGACCTACAGACACTGGATCCTACCCAGTTCAGCTTTCTTAAGGGCAGATCCTGCCTCTTAAACTTGGTTAATTTCTTTGAAACAGTCACCAAGACCATTGATGAGGGGAAGGTGGTCCACACAGCCTACCTGGACCTCGCAAAAGCCTTCGATACAATACCCCACTTGGGCATTATAGATAAGCTCACCAGCTTAAATATAAACCCCTATGTCACTAGATGGGTTGCAAACTGGCTCAAGGACAGAACCCACATGGTTAGAATTGCTGGAGCCATGTCAAACTCTAAACTAGTTACAAGTGGCGTCCCACAAGGCTCAGTTCTGGGACCTCTCTTGTTCGGTATATATTTCTCGGAGGTACAGGCCAACACGGAAGGACTGTGGCTGACCAAGTTCGCAGATGACTGCAAACTGTGCGCCATAATCGACTCTCCAGCCGACACAAGCATCCTCCAAAAGGGCCTCATAGAAACAGACAACTGGTGCCAGAGCCATGGCCTCAAGCTCAATGCCAAAAAGTGTATAGTCATCCCCTTTGGCAAAAACAAAGTGCCCACAAATTACCACATAGGTGGTAATCCATTAAGTACAGAAGAAGTAATTAGGGACCTGGGGACCCAAGTTGATAGCAATCTCTCATTTGACAACCACGTGGCCAAAGTGGTTAGAAAAACATTTTATATAGCCCACCTAATCATGAAGGGATTCACATCTAAATCAGGGGAGGTCATTGTGCCTCTTTACTCATCCCCCATCAGGCCCATAATTGAGTACAATGCCCCTTTTTGGATGTACCTTACCAGACACCTGCAGCAACTGGAAAGACCCCAAAAGTACCTCACCAAGAGGATCAAAGGGCTCAAACAGATGCCATATGCTCCCCAGTTAAAGAAACTCCAGCTCTACTCAGTGGCATACCGCCTGCTCAGAGGCGATCTGTGCCTGACATAAAAAGCCATGTCCAACCCGGAATTAATGGACATGCTGCACCTCAGAAAATCCACATCCCATCGAGCTACGCGCTCGAGAGACTTGAACCTCAGCACTGAAATAAATAGGACATGCTGGAGGGACAGATTCATAACCCAGAGGCTCCCTTCACTCTGGAATAAAATCCCAGTCCAGGTTAGGCAGAGTCCCTCATTGACTCTCTTCAAGAGGAATCTTGATGAGTGGATGGGAGATCATAGGTTTACCCCGGGTATCACTTCTGTGTCACTGTTAGACAGAGGCACAGTATACTAACCTCGAAAAAGGGCATAGCAAAATTAATTTAAAATGGGTGGCGAAAGCCAAACACACTTTGGCTAGGCTTATAAATGCCCTAGGGCAGATAGCCTAGTATGAACCTATGAACCTATGAACCTATATGCTTATACTAACTGTAATGTAAGGGAAGGCTTATTTCATCAGATTTTAGACCATGTAGTGATAAATATGAATATTATAATAACAGAAGACTTTAACTGTGATTTAAGAGGCAAACGTAAATAGAAAGGAAATGATATAAGAAAATGTTTGAAATTATAAGATGTGTTAAGTTAAACTTTTGGGACAACATTTCATGTTGTTTTAAAAGGGGTATGTGTAGAACTGAAATAGATTATTTTATAGTATCAGAAGGTTTAGTTATAGGAGAAGGGGAGATAGTTGAAACAGGATTTTCTGATCATCTTGCAATATGGTTAGAGATAAAAGAAAACAAGGAATATATAAAAATGCACAAAGAAATACATAGGATAACTGAGAAAGCATGGAATGAAGAAGGAAAGAGATTAGTAATACAGTTATGGAAAGATCATATTACTATGAGAACAGTTTATAAACATTGGTTTGAATGGTGGATGATATTTAAGGAAAAATATAAAAAAATGTTTTCACAGTGGCAATCCACTGTGAGAAATGTAGAGAAAGAAAAGTATAAAAGAACACATAACATTGCATTGGAATATTTAGAACATAATGATAGAAAGTACTTTGACAAAGACAAAGGATTATATGAAAGACACGAAGAAAAAAAATACAAGAATTGTTAAACAAGCAAAAATATTTTTTAAAAGGAAAAAGAGAAGGATCACGTTACTTAAGCAGATTAGTAAATGAAAATGTAGTGCAACGGGAGAAATAAAAGTGTAAAAGGAGAAACAGAAAGAACTCAGGAAAAGATTATGAATAGAATAGTACAATATGTACAAGAAATGTAAAGAAAAAAAGAAGGTAGTTAATAAAAGATGGAAAGTAAAAATTTAACAGAAAAAGAGAACAAAAAGAGTTAGAAAAGGAAATGTCTTTAAATGAGCTAGATAAAGTACTAGGAAAAGCAAATATAGATTCAGCTGCAGGCCCAGATGGAATAGGGTATGGACTGTATAAAATGTAAGGGATTCACAGAACAAATATTTTTAAAGATTTTGAATGAATGGTTAAATGAAGGTTTTATGTATAAAGAGTTATGTAGTGGAATCCTTAAATTCATATGGAAGAAGAAAGAAGATAATTAACAAAATGGAGACCAATAGTATTGAATAATAATGATCATAAGATCCTTAAGAAAATAATACAAAAAAGATTTGAAACTAAAATGGAAAATATTACAGAAGACAGGATATATAGTATAAAGTGGAGGGGTTGTCAAGAATTATTAATGATAGTTAGAGAAATGGTGGATGATATTATGAATAGAAAAAAAGAAATGAAAATCATGATAGGAGACCTTAATAGGGCATTTGGTACAACTGGACATGAATCTTATGGGTAATAATGAAAGAATACAATATAAGTGAGAAAGTTAGGACTATTTCAGTGTATAGTAATAATAAAGTAAAAAAAAATATTGTAAATGGTTGGTTAAGCCAAGAGGTGAATATGAAGAATGGTGTAAGACAGGGATGCCCAAATGAGATGTATACTGTTTGCTTTAGTCATGAATGTGATTATATGTGAAATAAATTACAAAATGAAGTAGGTGGGTATAAATAACACCTGAAGGGTTAGGAATTCCAGTTATGTTAACATATGCATATGACACTAAAATAATTGCAAAAAATACAATTTGGATAAAAGAAGTAATTGTTTGCACAAATAGAAATAGGTTCATAGGTTCATAGGTAGGTACTAGGCTATCGGCCCAAAGGCCTATGCAAGCCTAACCAACAAGGTTCCATGGCTTACGCCACCCAAGAAAGTTATTTTCCTGTGCCACTGACGAGCAGAGACACAGAAGTGATCCCCGGGGTGTATTTCCTATTTCCCCATCCACTCATCAAGATTTTTCTTGAAGAGTGCTAATGAAGAACTTTGCTTGACATAGATGGGTAGCCTGCTCCAGAGTATGGTAGGTCTCTGGGATAGGAATATATCCCTCCAGCATGTCCTGTTTATTGTGGTGACAAGGTTTAGGTCCCTAGAGCATCTAGCTCGGAGGGATTGGGATTTCTTTAGGTGTAGCATGTCCAACAGCTCTGGGTTTGACATAGCTTTATATGTTAGGCAGAGATCACCTCTGAGTAGGCGATATGCTACGGAGTAAAGCTGGAGTTTTTTGAGGTAGTCAGTGTAGGGCATTTGTTTGAGTCCAGTAATCCTCTTTGTGAGGTACTTCTGTGGCCTTTCCAGCTGCTGCAGATGTCTTGTGAGGTACATTCCAAAAGGGGCGTTGTACTCTATAATGGGTCTAATGAGTGATGAGTAGAGGGTAACAATTACCTCTTTTTTCCCGGATGAGAACCCTTTTATGATGAAGTGTGCCATGTAGAAGGACTTCCTGACTACTGTGGTGATGTGACTATCAAAGGAGAGACTACTGTCCACCCGGGTCCCAAGGTCACTTATCACGCATCCAGTGTTAAGTAGATTGCTGCCTATGTGGTAGTTCATGGGTACAGAGTTTTTACCAAAGGAGATGACACTGAACTTTTTGGCATTGAGCTTGAGGCCATGGCTCTGACACCAGGCATCTGTCTCAGAGAGGCCCTTCTGTAGGATGTTCACATCATTTGGGTACTTGACTATGGCTCCTAGTTTGCAGTCATCTGCAAACTTTGTTAGCCAGAGGCCTTCTGTGTTAGCCTGTACTTCAGAGAAGTAGATACCAAACAGAAGCGGTCCCAGGACGGAACCCTGTGGTACTCCACTTGTCACTGGTTTGAGGTCAGATTTGGAGTCTGCAACCTTTACAGTGTGGGTTCTGTCAGTGAGCCAGTTGGCAACCCATCTTGTGACGTAGGGATTTATGCCTAGTTTATCGAGTTTAGCTATAATTCCAGAATGGGGGATGGTGTTGAAAGCCTTGGCGAGGTCAAGATAGGCTGTGTGAACCACTTTATCTTCAGTAATCTGCTGGAAGAGGTGAGTTCAGGGAGGGTTGTTACATTTACATATATAGTTTTCATAAAGGTGTGAGTTAAGGAGTTTTTTTAAATGTGGTAGTGTTGTTTTGTAGCTTGAGGTGTGGGGGTAGGGTGTTCCATATTTTTGTGACTTCATATGGGAATAGGGATTCCCCTGAGCTATTTTTACATGGAATAACTTCTATCAGGGCTTTGTTACTGGATAGTAGTTCCCTGTTAGTAGTATGGAAGTTTACTAGGCCTGTTAGGGCATGGGTTTTGTCAGGGTGGTACAGTTTTTGATGGGCTAAGTTGAGTTGGTAATAGTGAAGTAAGTTTGGAAATTCTAACCAGTGTAATTTATGTAGGGATTGGCAGTGTTAAGAGCATGATTTAGCATTGGTTGCAAACTTAGCTATTTTGTTGTAACATGTTGAAAGTTTGTTCAGGTCGGTTTTATTTAGATTTGTTAGTGCTGGGGATGCATAGAGTAGGGTTGATAGGAGATGAGTTTTGGCTATGTCAGTTCTGGATTGGAGGTTAAAAATGTGTTGCTGTGATAGAGGCAGCCTGTCTTTTTGTGGGTATTGGAGATGGTTAGGGATATGTATTTACTATATTTAAGTTGGTGGTCAATTGTAACACCTAGTAGTTTGGACTCGGGGACAGACGTTATAAGGGTCTTATTGGCAGAGAGAATGGAAAAGGTGGGGTCAATATTTTTTGTTGTGTAGAATAGCATTAGTTGTGTTTTTTGGGGGGTTCAGTATTAGTTGAGAATTACCAGAAAACCACATAAAAATGTAACAACTGAACTAATCGAAGAAAAGGGCAACCAAAGTAGCAGTTTACCCAAAAGTTATTTTGTTAAGTGCTTTTCATTCAGTGCAATTACTTGAACTTCCTCAGACAATAAATCACACAAATAACCAAGTTTAAAACCCCCCCCACCTTGGTCACATGACCCTTACACAGCCAATGGGATTACACTCTCCATCCACTGAAACTGCTATACGTAAATTACAACAGCTCTAAAAGCAATACTAATAAAAAAAAAATATTACTAGAAAATTGTAAAAAATTGATCAATTACTAAAATCTTTTACAACCCGCGGTGGTGGTGCTGCGGTAGCGTTGTCGCCTCACAGTAAGACGCTGTCTGGTTCGATTCTCAGCTAGAGCGTCTTCTGCATGGAGACATGCATGAATGGGCGTACCTTCGTTGAAGGTTGTGCGTCAGGCCTGGCAAGCCAGTATGTAAAAATCAACTGCCAATCATTAGTGGACCGGAGTTCCGCTGTGGCGACCCCTAACCGGGAAAAGCCGAAAGACACAAACAAACTAAAATCTTTTACAAACAAACCTACCTAACTAAACTTTTAAGTTTAAGTAAACACAATATAGAACACATACCATTTAGGCCAGGATGACAATATCCATTTAAACAGACTTGCCAAAGTAATTCTAGTCTTTCCAAATTAAGGCTGCTAGATCCGCCCCTGTTATCCAAAACAATTTGGTCAATGGCACAAAATTTAAAAAAGTGATCATGATGTGACACTATATGCTTTGCTAGGGCATTATCAAGCTTACCCTATTGATGGTACACAAGTGTTCATGAACCTGTTCTTTCAGTTTCCTGTCTGTCTTTCCGACATAATAGGCTGAACATTTTTGGCACTTAGCTAGATATACCACCATTTTGGAATTGCAGTTTAACCTTTACCCATTTTTAAATTTCATTTAATTTACTCTGAATGTACAGCCCAAGTCCATGTGTTTACAATACATACACATCTCACATTTAAACATGCCTGGATATCTTGAAGTACTTTGAACGTTCCTCTCTAACAGCTGTTTTAAGTTAACCCCCCCCTTTTGAATATCATGTTAGGACACTCACCCAATTTTGTTGAAATACTCATGTCATCAGTGAGGAGTCTCCAGTTTTTATTAATAATATTTCTGAGATCCATCCCATGTAAACTGTAAGTTGTTATAAAACTAACAGAAAGATTAACAGAAGAATTGTTGCTCTTATGATTATTTTCATTTTCACTAGTATTGTAAAGGGGGTGTTGTACTTCCATTGTTTGGATTGTTTCATTATCTGAAGGCATTCTATCCAGTTGGCCAAAATAGGTTTATATACCCCTCTGCTCCTTTTATTTTCACTTTAAGCATTATGTTTACTAGTAAAGCATTCAGGTACCCCCACTTTAAAAACATTCTTCTCAAATTCTCACATTCCACCAAAAATTCTTCATCTAAAGTTACCATCCTCACTGCTCTTAGTAGTTGACCTTCAACAACTGAACATTTTTGATGGAATGGATGTAAACTTGAAACGTGCAAAAAGGCATTAGAGTACATGCTTCTTCTAAAAATTTTTGCCACGTACCTGCCGTAGAGTCTGTTCTTCCTCAAATCAACATAAAAATGTCTTTCGGCTTTTCCCGGTTAGGAGTCGCCACAGTGCAACTCCGGTCCGCTAATGATTGGCAGTGGATTTTTATGGTGCTGAGTTGCCAGCTCGATGCCCAACCTTCAAAGAAGGCACACCCATTCACACTCGCACCTACCTGCATGTCTTTAACATCACTCAACCGCAGGGAGGGCATGCAGACTCCACACAGAAGGTGCACTAGCTGAGAATCGAATGGGAGAACCTCTTGCTGTGAGGCAACAACGCTAACCGCTGTACCAACGTGGCATTGACTTCCTCAAATCAGCATACAAATCAGAAATTAGTTCCTCATGATAGGTAAATGTGAACTATAAAAAAAATTGTTATAGTATCGAAATATTGAACAAGTTCAGAAGCCACTCTATTATCCCCTTTAGTAATAATAAATATATCATCCAAATATTGGGAAAAAAAGTGTATTTTCTCATTAATACAACTGATATTAAAATATATTCAAGTTTCCAATAAGCCATTACTAAAGTAGCAAAGCTAGCACCACAAGGAGACCCCATTGCTACACCCATTTTCTGCAAATAGAGTTTGTTATCAAATGTGATAAAGTTATTTGTCAAAATGATGTCCAATAATTCTTCTACTAACGAAACATCAGAGGGGGGTGCTCCTTTAGATCTCATTAAAAAATGAGACCCATTCTATACCTTCCAAGTGTGGTACTGACATGTAAAGGTCTTTCACGTCAACTGTTAGGAAGTTATAATCTGCATGGGATTCTAATTTGTTAATCCTCTTTAAAAATGTCCATGAATCCTTGCATATTTGATGTTCAGTACTTACATATTTCTTTAAAAAATAGTACCAACTACTTTAGCACAAGGGTAAGTTATAGAGTTCCTGCCATTAACTATGGGTCTTATAGGTGAGGTAGCTAAGTCTTTGTGGACTTTAGGAATTCCAAACATAATTGGAGTTATTGGAGCTAACATAGTCAAAAAGTTATGCAAATTCAAATCAGTTCTAGCTTCAATAAACAAATCGTTAATGTAACTTCTAATAAGTTGGCAGGCTGTGTTCATTTCATTTATAGAAACATGCTCATAAGCTTCACTTTGTAAATTCTGTTTCATTTTAAACACATAATCAGTTGAGTCCATAAAGACTAACCCCCCCCCCCCTTGTCTGGCTTCGTCACCCTCACTGGTACTTTACATAAGTTGTTCAAAGCTTTCCACTCCATTCTGTCAAAGTTGTTAATACTATTTTCTGAATTAAAGTTGCTAAACATAAAACGAAAATCTGTTTCACAAATACGTTCAAAAAACACTAAAGGTGGGTGCAATGGGGGATTGTAAATACTAGATACTCTAAAGTCAGCACAACTATTACCTTTGTTACCCAACAGTATTAGCAAGTTCAGTTTACGTACAAACAATTTGAAGTCTAAAATTGTCTTTGTCAAGTCTTCCCTGTGAGAAGGAACAAATGTCAAATCTCCAGAAAGTGCCTCAATCAGGTGTAGGTCAACTTCAAAAGTTGAATAATTATAAATTTTAAAGTCACCCACTTTGATAGTTAGAATAACACAATTATTCTCAACAGAAGTCATTAGTCCAATACTATTAATTGTTACAGTTACCTCCTCTGTCTGTTCCCTTTCTGGGAACAGTTCCTGTGTTGTTGATTCTGCTGGATCGACTGGTAACCCACCGTCTTGGACCCATAAAAACCCTGCTGCTGGTTCTCACTGTTAGAAACAGTCCTATTATTGTCAGTGTCAATGTATTTATTCTGTTGATTACTTCTGTAAGATATCTGTTCACTATGCCTCACCTCTACAGCCGTCACTAATTTATACACTGTTGGAGTTAGTTGAAAGCGCTGGAGGTGATGTGGTCAAATCTACATCAAGGGTATTGTTCCCTCTTGGTGGATGTGTACACGAAGTACCAATCACATTCCAAGTTTGCGAAGGAAGTGGAGAAGGATAGGCTACACCATTGTCGTAGTCAGCCCGATCCCTTTGTAATTTCTTTAATTTAGTGGCTTTAAGCTTCACAAGATGCAGATCAGCATTAGTAAACAGTCTATTGTAATCATATCTGTAGTGGTCAAAGTCAATATCCTTCTTGATTTTGTTATCTATTTCAGACACTTCATTTGCTATGTTATCTGCCATGACCTGATAATGTTTAATCATCAGTTCAAGAAGTTCCAAACCATGTTTATCAAATAACTTAATGCTGCTACTTTGGTTATTGTTTTCT
The DNA here is from genome assembly GCF_019279795.1 of Protopterus annectens. Classification (NCBI taxonomy): domain Eukaryota; kingdom Metazoa; phylum Chordata; order Ceratodontiformes; family Protopteridae; genus Protopterus; species Protopterus annectens. Next base: position 1,548,445,292 of record NC_056732.1, on the reverse strand, counting down.
TCTATTAGCTGAGAATTGTTTAGCCAGTTTTCTATTTCTAAGAAGGATTCTTGGGCTCGGGTTTGTAGCAGTTGGATGTTGGGTGCGATGCAGATAAGGGTAGTGTCATCTGCGTATTGGATTATGTCAGCTTTTGTGGTTGCTGGTTTGTAAAGACATTGAAGAGGAGGGGGCCATGTATAGAGCCTTGGGGGACATCGCAATTGATTGGGAGAGGGGGGGATAGGGAGTTGAGCCATTTGACAGGTTGAGAGCGGTTGTCTAGATAGCTACTGAACCACTGTATGATAAAGTTATCTAGGTTGATTTCGGAGAGAGGATAAGATTTTATTGTGGGAAACTGTGTCGAATGCTTTCGATAGCTCTATAAAGGTGGCAGAGACAAGTTTCCCTTGGTTTCTGTATGAGTTTATGGTATTTGTGAAGTTAATTTGGGCAGTGGTAGTGCTATAGCTAGGTTGAAATCCGTGTTGGGTTTCAGAGAGTAGATTGATGAAGAGTAAATGGGAGAGGAGTTGGTGATGGTTAGATATAGCTTTCTAGAATTTTTGATAGGGGTGAAAGGATTGCGATGGGGCAGTAGTTGGATGGGTCGGTGGAGGGGACACCCTTGTAAAGGGAGATGATGTATGAGGTTTTCCATAAGAATGGAACATAGTGTTGATTAATGGATCTATTTATTAGTAAAGAGATTGGGTAAGCTATGGCCCTAGATGCAGGTTGGAGGAATTCGGCTCAGAGGTTGTCGACAACGAGGGTAGTTGGTTTGAGTTTAGTTAGGAGTTTTTGGATGGTTGATATAGATACTGCTTTGAGTGTGAAGGGGGTGGTGATTGATTGGGCTTTGATGGCTGGTGAGGGTGGTGGGGTTTGTATCATTTATAAGTTTGAGTATGGAGGAGGTAAAATAGTTGTTAAAGCTGGATGCTATATCAGGGTTGGTGCCTTCTATGTTTGGTGGTGGTGTGGTGGTTTTTCCAGGTTGGAGGATGTTGTTCACTGCAGCCCAGAATTTCTGTGAGTTGTTACTATATTTTTTATAGGGTTAGATAGTGATTTTGTTTGTCTATCCTAACCTGTTTTTTTGCCTTATTTCTAACTTCTAAGTAGGCTTGTCTAGTTCTGGGGGTTTTACACATAGACACAAACACCAGCTCTGACACATCTAGCCCTGATCCACCCAACACCCAACCCACCTTTACCTTTCAAACCATACCTACCCTCCTGATCTGAACCTTACTCAAAAAGCTAAAACCTACTACACTAGCTGCCGACCACCTCCCAGCTGAATATCTTAAAAAAGCAGCTGATGCTATAGCACTTCCCATTTCTATTCTGATCAACAGATCCATCTCAGAAGGATCCATCCCAGCAATATAGAAAATATCACATTACACCTCTCCATAAAGGAGGAAGTTCCACAGAATTATCTAACTTTAGACCTATAGCCATTCTTTCACCACTAGCTAAAATCATGGAAAGATGCATACACAAACAAATCATGAACTTTCTTATTCAAAACGGAAAGCTCGCCGACTCTCAGCACGGCTTTAGGCAAATTCATAGTACCACCATGGATCTTCTATCTTTCGCTAATGTCATCAGTCTTCATCGTAACAACAACAAACTATCTTCTGCACTCTTCCTAGATCTCTCAAAAGCTTTCAATATGGTCAACCATCAGCTACTGCTCAATACCCTACAAACCATCGGTTTAGCCCAACATGCAATACAATGGTTTCACTCCTACCTAAATGGTAGACAGCAGGCTGTCTTATGGCAGAGTAAGCTGTCATCCCAACTTCCTCTAACCCTAGGTGTCCCACAAGGGTCCATACTAGGCCCCCTTCTTTTCTCTATCTTTATCAATGATTTGCACACCACCATCCCAGGAGCCACCTGCATCCAATATGCAGTTGACTCAATGCTAATATGCTCTGCCTCCTCTCCTACACAACTTCTAACCCTCACCCAGACCACTTTCAGCATGCTAGAAACATGGCTAGCTAATTGCCACCTGCTTCTAAATCCTAACAAAACCAAGCTACTACTTTTCTCCCCTAACCATAGAATTTCTCCTCCTTCCTTCAACATCAAATTTAGCAATGACACCATTATCTCCCCTGATGACCATACAAAGCTTCTAGGTGTAATAATAGACAACAACCTTAAATTTGATAAATATGTCAATCACACTATTAAGTCCATCAACAAAAAACGTGGTTCCCTGCACAGAGCCAAACCTTTCCTCACCCCCCTTGCTAGGGTAGCTATTGCAAGATCACACCTCCTCTCTACCCTTATGTATGCCTCCCCTGTGCTCACCAACCTATCCAAAACCGATCTCAACAAATTATGAGGATGTTATAGTCATAGCCAGATTTGCTACTGGCATGGCTTTTAGGACCAACCATTGCCAGAACCTCAAAGCACTGGGATGGCTAGAGTATCCTACCCTTCTACAGTTCAACCAGCTTAGAGTAGCGCATAAAATACTCCATCAACCTGATAACACCCCTGCCCTCAAAATTATTCTCACCCCTCATAGTGCCCCCAGACCATTATGCTCAGCTGATAAACTAATGATACTGACCCAAAAATCCAACAACTCTGCAGACGATGCTATATTTGCCAACTCATCCAGTAAAATCTGGAATCTACTCCCTACTACCATTACCAAGGAAACCTCACTACCCCTATTGCTATTGCTATTGTTCTAAACCTGAATAACAACTTCACTAATACATGTCTTTCTAAACAACCTGCTTTTTAGCCAAGTATCTATGCCTCATAGCATTTGAATGTCTAAGCATTGTGAATTATGAGACCTGATTGTATTCTATGTTCACATTTCCTGACATGTCTTTGCCAATCAGATGTAAGTTTGCACATTGTGTATATTGATATCTGCCTGTATTCTTTGTCTATGATTTTATAAACATGTCTGCCTGAGTTTATCACTCAGTGATGTATGTACTGTCTCTTTTTTGGTATGTGGAGCTTTTCTTCCCGGGGCTCCGCTGAAAATGGACATATATCCAGTCGGACTACCCCGGTCAACAAATGTAAAATAAAATAAAAAAATAAAAATTATGTTGCTGCCAGGATTTCCATATTTTGTCCTTTTGTTTTATTAAGGCCTTTGTGGTTTTAAGTAACCAGTGGGCAGGATTGCTACATGCTCTAATTGTTTTTATTGGGACTAGTTGGTTTACGATTGTTAGGAATGTGAAATTAAAGTATTCTACTGCCTAGTCCAGAGACAGGATTTGGTGGGAGACCAGTTACAGGATTTTAATGTGTCTGTGAAAAGGTCTGAGGGGAAGTTTTTGCGGGAACGGGTTTGTAGTAGGGATGGTGGGTTGTTACATTTAAGTTTGTGTTGCAGGAAAAAGGTTGGGTTATAGTCACTGGAAAAAGGTTGGGTTATGGTCACTGAGAGAACTGGGTAGTGTACCATATTGGTGGGCAGTGTTGGCATGGTTAGTGAGGATCCAATCTAATATGGATTCTCTTTTGGTGGCTTTATCTATACGGGTGGGTGTTTGGATGAGTTGGGTGAAATTGTAAAAGTTAATATAGTTGATGGGTGTTGGGGAGTGGACAGAGTTCCAGTCTATGTTGACATCGCCTAGCACTATGGTTTCGTGAGGGAGGGAGTGGGAAGCCCAGTGGAGTATCGATTCTAGGATGTTTATTTTGACACCTGGTGGGATATATATGCCGAGCAAGTTTAGATGTTTGTGCTGGTTTAGGAGGACTGTGGCAAGTATTGTCTCAGCATTTTTGAAGTTTGTGGGTATGTTTTGTAAGAGTTGGATCTTTAAGTTAGATTTGTAAAGTAGGGGGTACCTCCACCTCTTTTGTGTGGTCTGTCTACCCTTAGAATGTTATAACCAAATGGGGTTATAGAGTTGGGGGTATATATTTTACAATGAATGAAATTTCTGTGTAAGGTATAACATTTTTGAATAAAGATGTAAGTAGAATTCAATGAAAAAACAAAAACAATAGCAGAAATAAAACAAGCATGTCTTTTATGAAGAACATATAAATTATCATTAAAAAAAAGGTTTATTTGATAAATTCAGTACTTATGGGAAAATAGCATATTTAGCAAGTGTAGTTATGTGGGTTCCTATCATGTCATCGAACTTTTACAAGTTTAAACCACATACAGTCGAGACCATATGCTCGAATTTGTAAATGTTTGAGCATGTGAATGGAAATCTCCATAGGCAGAGGTTTCCATTCATTTCAATGTGGTGTGATCTCGGAGTTGGTATATTTAAGTAGCTAAAGGCTTTTCATCCAGAAAAAAGGAGGTCATTGTCCCACTGTGTTCATCCCTTATTAGACCCATTATAGAGTACAACGTCCCATTTGGTATGTACCACACAAGACATCTGCAACAGCTGGAAAGGCCGCAGAAATACCTCACTAAAAAAAATCACAGGCCTAAAGCAGATGCCCTATGCTGACCATTTTAGAAAACTCCAGCTATACTCTGTGGCATATCGTCTACTCAGAGGTGATCTCTGCTTAACATACAAGGCCATGTCAAACCCTGAGCTGTTGGACATGCTCCACTTAAAGAAATCCCAATCCCTCAGAGCCACACGCTCCAGGGATCTAAACCTTGTCATCACAATGAACAAAACATGCTGGAGGGATAGGTTCCTGACCCAGAGACTCCCCATACTCTGGAATAGACTGCCCATACATGTCAAGCAGAGTGCATCCTTGGCCATCTTCAAAAAGAACCTTGACGATTGGATGGGAAATAAGAAATTCACCCCGGGGATCACGTCAGTTGCCCTGCTAGACAGGAGTCCAGGGAAGTAAATATTGTGAGAAGAAATATCCAGGGAATTGTTATGGCTAGTCTTGCATAGGCCCTAGGGCTGATAGGTTCATAGGTTGTTACTAGGCTATGAACCTATGTGTTTTTGAAATGTAAGAGAGTAACAAATGATGGAGAAAACTATATAAAGAAGATTTTTGAAGATATAAAACAAGTGGATAAAATAAACATGGATATGATTAAATATGGCTATTATAAGAATAGAAGTAAATAATATGTTAAATGAATAGATAAAGTGTCAGCTTATCTTATATGGGTTATATGGAATGAAGGCATGAAGATTATGCTTAATGGTAAATGGATTTTATGGAAAAATGTGTGTTGGTCTAATAGTGATGAAAATTTAGCATGACTGTAAAGGAAATTATGAATGTGTATAAACAGATTTGTATATTTATATATTTGTACATATGTAAAAATGTGTAAATATATAAATATTTTGTAAGTAAGAGTTATTTTTGTATATAAATAAGGGACCCCTACACTTTTTGATAAGTGCCACAGGATCCTTTATATCCACTAAACCTACCACCAACTCAGGCAGATGGGGCTTTGATTTAATATCTCATCTGAAGGATGCAACACTAGGAGCGCAGCACCCCCCCCCCCCACACACACACGCACTCACACACGCACACACATGCACACACACACACACACACACACACACACACACACACACACACACACACACACACACACACACACACACAAACTTTTGTTGAACTGCCACATTGCCAGTATTGGAAAATGAATCCATCTACTTGCTGTTGGAATAAAACCCACAGTCTTCTGATCTTTCAACAAGAAAGGTGAATGTGCTACCTGCTGAACCATTGAGACTGATTATATGCAACCATAAGCTCTCTCTGCCTTATCTATAATGTTATTTAGCCTCAGCCTAAACCTTTTATCTCTTTCAGTCTCAGTACAATCTCCAGTTCCATCAGCTTAAACCCAGGCCATTTTAGTTTCATGCTTGCTATACCTCTGCCTGCTTCCATTTCTAAGATTTTATTTTTATAGACATCTATCCTAACCCCCTAAACAAGTAAAAACAAAATGGCTAGAATCTCCCTTAATTTTGCATGATATTCTGGTACTCTCTCATTCTCAATAACCCTAATGACATCTCTGCAACTTGTTGACCTCATGGAAACTTTCTTGTTTCTACTGCATCCATTTTCATAGTTTCTACATATAGGAGTCTCTTATGAACCATATGCATCCCAGTGGTACTGGAAAGGTTGTAATGAGAAAAACATTAATGAGCTGATTGACCATGCAAGTAAAAATTGCAAGTGGTTTACTTCCAGGCCTACTTTTTTTTCATATTTTCTCTTGATGACCCTTCCTTCTGGATATGTATTACTGTTCCTGTCTGAACTGAGTGCGATATGTATTGGCGGTTACCTACTGTATTCTTGAAAGTTGACAGTGTCGAATCTGACATTGTCAACACGAGAATAGCGAAAGTGCAGAACGTCGAATGGGTAAACGGAAATCTCCGTAAGGAGAGATTTCCATTTACTTCAATGTAGTGCAGTCTCGCAGTTGGTATATTTAAGTAGCGAGGGGTGTGGGGGGAACAGGGGGGCTTGCCCCCCTGCCTACACCCTTTAGATTTTTTTTATTTATTTATTTTTATTGAACATTCAAAATTTTAATGGTTTGATCATTAAAGGTCGACCTTTAGTGATTCAAACCATTAAACTTTCAATGTTCTAATATAGACCTGTATTGGCATGTGTCTAAATGTAGATGCTTTTTTGCCCTGTTTAACAAAATTATAAGCTGATAATGCAGCCCAGTGATGGCAGAAAAAGTAACCCTTCTGGAGTCTTCTGTTATATAACCACCTCCCAGCATTTTCCAACAGGAGGCTTCATATTTGCCCTTTTTCCTCTTTGGTCTGTTTTTGACCTACTGGGCCATATTTCTAACCCATCTTGGGAAACAGTAACATCTGTGTACCCCAGCACTTGCCAGTTAACTACTCCATAGCTGTGCTGCATTAGCAGTCTTCTGAAGGGCCCACAAAGTGCTACCAGGAAACAGACTCTGAACCAAAAAGGTCTTAAATGCCCTGCTGCATATATGCAATATAATGCCCTTATGCATGTGAATAATGCCAAGGCAATGGGCTATCATTCACCTGCCCTGCAAGTGGGCTGTCTAGATAATCCTTTCATTATACCCCCACCTTTTTGTGGTGTTTACCCACCTAAGGGATTTTGAAACCAGCTACTTGCTGATGGGTTCAAAGGAGATTTACTCCAAGTTATCCCTGCGTTACACATCCAAAACTTGCACTCTATAAACTGATTTGTAGGGAATGGCCAATGGATCTCCCACCCTAGCTCCTACCTGGTTGTCACAAAAAGCAGTACCCTTGCTTTGTATATTTCTGTCCTCTTGCGGGCCATTGAATTGACTAGTTTCTTGCAGTTTTGTCCCACAAATGAAAAAGCACCTGGTCAAGATGTGTTGTCTCCGATGTCAACTTCTGAACAGTTCCCTGTAAAAATGAGAATAATAATCTGATAAAACAATGTTTGAGCCCACAATGTGCTGAGCTCTAATAGTAATGGTCAGCTCTAAACACTACAAAGTAAAATGAAATGAACTCACCCTTACCCCCTTATCTCGCTAACTGATTATCTGTTGTATATAGCACCACTCATATTGTCTGACCTGCACCTCAGCAACCTGTTGCTGATACTGTAATGGAGAAGAATTCCATCTCAGTTATGCCCTCTTTCATGAATCTCTTCTCATTTTATGGTCACAGTCTTAGCCTATAAAAATATCTACAAATCACACTGTTAAGTCTTTACCCATTCAGGTCATCCTGTTATGTGGTTTGCTGCAGTCTGCCCTTGTGCTCCTGTCTCCTCATAAAAGACTTGCCTACTGGTATAACCTTGCATGTAAAATTTAACAAACTTATAATTGTTTGTAACTGCTTCACCCTTGCTTTCTGTAGTGTCACTGCTTTCTGAAATACCCGTTTCATCTTCATCTTTTTTCTTTGTAAGATGGCACTGTCCTCCCACCTTGTCTATTTTATTTTCTAGGCAAGACAATTGTGTCATTTGGTCATCTGACTAATCCCTGGCTAAAGGAGCTCCACATCCAGGTACGACCTCTTGGATGTGTGCAGTCTTCATAAACATTTCTGTGTTCATAGCCTGTCTGCTACTAGGACATCATCCATGTAATGGATGGCACTGCCTGCTCCTGTTATTTTAACAGTGGCCTAATGAAGGAATGTGCTAAACAATTCAAATACAGCACATGCCATTGCACATCCGATGTCCATGTGATTATCCATTTTGTTGGTGTCACTGAATGTGAGCCTTAAAATGCCCTGATCATCTCTGTACACCAGTAGAAATCTGGAGTTTTCTTTTGCTACCAGTGTTTCTGTCCTTTTTTGTCACTTTCCTTACGGTCTAACCAAACGATACACGTCACTGAGGAATTTGACTCATTTATGAAATTATTAACTGACTGGCTTTTTGAACATATAATCGATGGATTCATTTGCACTTACCTGATTCTTACTTGAGTTGTAACCTTATTAAGGGGCATGCCAAGTACCTTGCTGAAGGCTCCTACTTTGTCAGGGTGAAATCTAACTAAGTTTTCAGGTTTTCTTTTTAACCTCTATCTAGAATTTTAATCACCCATCCATCCCCCATGAACTCTTCCCTGAACAATGCTGTTTCTACTTTATTAAGTTATCTGTCTAGTAATGGCATTGAATTTTCCATTTTTATTGGCATTTGAAAGGCCAAGTTGGAGTTTTGAAAGCACACTCTGGCAGTTAGTGCAGCGGGTTAAGGCTTAGAACTGTTAACAAACTACTTCCTGGAAACAAAAGATTGATTCCCTCAGTCTTCACTTACCTAGTACGTGGCCTTAAGCAAGTCCCTTATCAAGACAGTACCTTGGGTTAATGGTCTTCAGGACTGCATGCCTAGCAACGACCTATAAACCAGAAATGGATTAATTCGCCTTATCTGTTTGGGACCCTATACTAAAGCATCCCCATATCCTATGGCCATATTTTCTACAAGCTATGCATTGATGTGTACCTCTGCAACTGATTTGTGTACACTGACCTGAAAATTAAGTGAAACAACTGCCAACATTAGTCAAGAGTTAATCTTGCCCACTGCCTCTCCAATTCTTTGCTCTTTTTCTCCCCCATGACTAATTGCCAGCTCACAATCGGTTGTACTTATACATTCATCCACATCTATCGGTCACAGTAAGAATCAAATAACTGCTTTGCAGTTAAAGTAAGTCTATAGCTCCTTTTTTGTCTGTAACTTGCTGATAGAGCCACTTTATGGTTTACATGCTCCATTTCATTTTCTGTTTTAAGAAATCTACTTGGCCTGGTGCTTTTGTTCTATGTAAGAGATAAACACTTAAATTATCTAGGCTGCACATTTCACACATTTTTCATTGGCTAAATTATTTCTTGAGTGATACTTAATATACAGTGAATTGCTGGGCCTTTGTCTTTTCTAAGAAGATTTAAACTCTGCATAAGCTAAAGCACTGTTGGTTATTCCCTGCTGGGTAAGGAAAGTAAACCTATATTTTGTTTTCTGTGACTTGCTGATGGAGCTGCTTTTTGTTTTACCTGCTCCATTTTTGTTTTCTGCTTTAAGAAATCTACTTGGTCTGGTGATTTTGTTTTATGTGAGAGATAAACACTTAAATTATCTAGGCTGCATATTTCATTGGTTAAATTGTTTCTTCACTGCACTTTTTAAATGTTATTTTAACTAATTGCTGCATTAGTTCTGCTTTTTGCTGTTTGTGACTGCATCATTTTCTGTGCTTGAGTTCCAATGTACTGTTGGTTTAGATAGCATCATCTGGATTCAGATCTGCTGAATCTAGCCTGTTATTGATACAGTTGAGCACTAAACCAGCCATCTTACATTAAGAAGGGCTCCCCTGCAACACTGTGGCAGAAGAGTGTAGATCCAGCTTTGTCTGAGCTGGGCATTTCTAGAGGAAGGGTCAATGTGTCCTTTCCTATTGGTAGATTAGCTTCAAAGTGTTTATTTTCACCTATATTTAAGTCTTGCTTTGCGTGGGTTTGCGCTCAATTAACCAAAACTGCTCTATGTTTGGCATCTTTTGCCAGCTGTCCAGAGTGTTTCTGCTGATATCTAAGGCATCCAAGGCTAAAAACAACAAGATACGTATATTTTGTAATTCTACCATATTTTTAAACTGTATTTTAACTAATTTCTGTATTATTTCTGCTTTTTGCTGTTTGTGACTGCATAATTTTCTGCGCTTGAGTTCAGCTGTACTGTTAGCCTAGATAGCATAGTCTAGATTCAGATCTGCTGAATCAAGCCTGTTATTGATGCACTTGAGCACTAAACCAACATTAAGAAGGGCTCCCCTGCACACTTTTGGCAGTAGAGTATAGATCCAGCCTTATCTGAGCTGGGGATTACTGGAGGAACGTTCATTGTGTGCTTTCCTATTCATAGATTAGTTTAAAGGTGTTTATTTTCACCTGTATTTAAGCCTCACATTTGAGCTTTGCTGCACACTGTGCAGTGGGAGTTAGGAGTTGCCCTGTACAGATGCAAATGTCTTGAAACACAATTTTTCCCTAGACATCTGTAAGTGGAACCCTCCAAAGCTTCCTTACCGCAGTATGGGAAACTCAGCTGTGCACTGAGCAGAATTGCCACATTTATCATCCCTAGCTTTGAATAGAACAAGCCTTTTTGTTAGTCATAGCACAAAAAACTAGTCTAACTAGCCCAGTCCTTTCCCTAATTGTACATACTGTAAAAACCTGCTACAATGGATGGGCAGTTTCCCATCTTTTCTTCAGCCAGCTTGATTGACATGGGCATCCTGAGGCAATGTAGTAATTGCCTCATTTATACTGACAACCACTTGCTCCTAAAACAAATAGCTTATGTGAGAGAATAAATTACACTATGAAATTGGAGCCAATTCTCCCACATGACAACAAACCAGACAGCAAACAGGTTGTCAGCACACAGACTTCACATTTCACACAAAATAAGGTCACAACACATAAACCCACATACGCAGAGGTACTCACTAGAAACCTACCAAAAGATCAGGGGACCTCCCAAATGTAAACCACGTGCACACACTGCTATGCAAATAGTAACCACTACACACAATACCACATAAACCAGTGTCTCAGCAAATAAGCACCTAAGACAAAACACCTCAAAACTTAATGTAGTAGTCATAGACGACTCCATAGTGAGTTATACAGATGTCCCCCTCAACACGCTAGATAAAGAGAAGGTCACTGTCAGCTGACATCATGCAAGCACTCAAGTCACTCAACAACAAGTACTGTTATAACTCTGTCATAGTCCATGCTGGGGTGAATGAGTTGAGATGTACCTCTCTGGACTATACAAACAGAGACATGGCTGAACTCTCAAATTATGTGTCCTAGGCAGTTATGACTCTAGCCCTAAACAGTATTCTACCTTCACGCAGGATGATCTATAGTATAAACAAAAATGATTGACTTTAACAATTGGCTTAGCTTCCGGTGTCAGTTCAGGGAGATCCAGCATTTGTCAGCCTGGCAAGACATGGTCAACAGGCCAAGCTGCTTTGCCAGAGATGGTCTGCACCTGTCTCCTCTAGCCTTTTGGCTACTGGCAAAGGCACTAGCCTCTCCCATAGTGCATTTTTATGCAATTCCAAAACAACAAAATTTCCAACCTAACAAAATCCACTCAAGACAACCTAAAGGTTTTGCTGCTTAATGCTAGTAGTCTTAATGGGAAGCTGCACTCCCTGGAAGCACTCCTCACCTTGGCAGATGGTGATGTCTGTGAGTTCAATGAAACATGGCCATGAACAGCACCCAGGCTGTACAAGGCTACAATGTCTTCCATGCATTCGGACCTCAAAATGAGCATGAAAGAACCAAAGGTGGAAGTGTACCCATCTTCATTTAGGCCCAGTACACCTCAAGACTGGTCAAACAGTATGCCTCTCACAAACTACTCCATGTCCAATTAACTATAGGCAAAGTACCCTACCACATTATTGCTGGCTATAGGTACCTCACCATGAACCAAGAAAAGCACACCAACTACTTGGAATTACTGGAATTACTCACTCACTATACAGCCCAATACCTTAGTCATGGGAGATTTCAACTATCCCTCCATCAACTGGGAGAATTACACATGCACAAACATGCTCACTCAGAGGTTTTTGGACTTTGTCAACACAAATGCTCTGGAACAGATAGTCTGCACCCTCACAATGAGTAGTCATCAACATGGGGGGGGTTCACTGCACTCCCCCCTGTGTGATGACCACTCTGGTAATGATGGACCATAAATCAATCTAGTTTGAAGTAATTATTGGACTTGACAACCCCCCCCCCTCAGGAGCAAAAAAAAAAAAAAAACTACAAACATTTTCCAAAGTAAACTATAGACTATTAAGTGATGGTTTAAAAAGTTTTATATCACCCCTCCCCCCCAAATCACATACAACAATGACTTTTATGCTGAGATGTACACAAATGCCTTGTGTAAACACTTAAACAACTGTATATACTCAGCTGTATCTGACTGGATCAAAACTAGGTTCTCCCAAGAAACAAGCCACCACTACAAACTGGTTATATAACAAGAGGATTAAACTGACATCTAAGAACAAGAGGTAACTGAGTCAGCAGAGGAAGATTTTCCTCCACAGCTTGAACAAGCAAATCAAAAATCTTGTCAAGTTCTCTAAATTGAGCTACGAAGTGAAAATAGCATTCCTAGTCAAGCATAATCATAAGGCATTCTTTAACTACATCTGAAATCTAAAAAGGAATGCCCAGCTATGTGCTGAATTGATAGTAGATGGCACCGCTCATACTATACCAGAGGAAATTGCCAACCTGATAGCTGACAGATTTGGTACAAACTTCACATCTCTGTCCCCACCAGCCATATCCCAAAGCATACCTGACACCAGTCCTCTGCCTAGTATCTCTAGAGATTATATCATATCTGTGCTCTCCAATGCCAAAAACCTGGCCTCAGTGGGATCACATAACATTCCAGGTAGATTACTAAGCAGTCTAAAACAGGACCCGGTGGACCCACTTGGCATTGTCTTTAACCATAGCTTGAGAACTGGCTTTGCTCCAGCAGCATGGAGAACAACACAGCAGTAATCCCCTTGCACAAAGGGGGGGGGGGCATCAACCTACCCTGGGAACTATAGATTCTAATGAGTCTCATCTGCAAGGTCACGGAAATAATCATCATAGACCTTATCAAGAAGGACATAGGTGACCTTCAAACTCTAGACCCAATCCCAGTTTGGCTTTGTTAAGGGTAAATCATGCTTATTAAACCTAATAGACTTCTTCCAGAAAGTCACCAAAGCCCTGGCTAAAGGTATGACAGTTCATACAGCCTATCTTGACCTAGCCAAGGCTTTGACACAAGCCCCCACTCAGGTATCATTATGAAAGTCTCCCAACTGGGGATTAACCCTTACATCACTAGATAGGTAGCCAATTGGCTCACCGACAGAACACATACTGTCAAAGTTGTTGACTCCATCTCTACCAGTAGACCTCCCACCAGTGGCATACCACAAGGATCTGTGCTGGGCTCTTTAGTGTTTGGTATCTATTTCTCAGCAGTCCAGTCTAAAGTAGATGGCGTTTGGCTTAACAAGTTCACAAATTATTGCAAATTGGGTGCAATCATTAATTCTGTGATGCCCCTGCACTGGCCCAGTAATCATGGAGCCTCAATCCTCACCATTGGCAACAGTGGGCAATGTATACACTGGGAGGATGACAAGTGCACACACAGTAAAGTGCAATTTCCCTTAAGAGTACACAGAGACCACAGTCGGTCTGGGGCTGGTTTCTCCCTCTTTCTCCAGATCTCCAATAAGACTCCCCACCGGCACAACTATAGGGCTGAATTGTCAACTGAGTGGCCAAACCAAGACCTCCAGCACCCTCTCTGTCCAACCAGTGCTTCATATCCCTGCTCAAGTAGCTGACACACACACACACACACACACACACACACACACACACACACACACACACGCACGCACACATGCGCACACACACACACACACACACACACACACACACACACACACACACACACTTTGAGGTTTGATTTATATACACACATACACACCTGGGAAAAGCTGAGAGAGGCTTACTAGCTATGCCCCCTTCTGCCCAGACTATAAGGTAGCTTCCACCGCCACCAGCCACTGCTTACCAGCTACTTTAAGGCTCTTAGCAAAGGGTGTCCAATCTTACTGTGTAATGTTACTATTAATTCAAATGGTAGTTTGACCACGAGGCAAGGTTATTAGGAGTGGCCCACAGTGTCACCAAATAAATATGCAAGTACTCTTAGAGGTTAAGCATGTCTCACAAACATCTGCCACAAAGATAGGTTTTAATATATTTAATAATAAATAATAAAAGAACAAGACAATACTCAATAAATCATCACAGTAACTTCAGAGCTCAAAATCACAGGAAGTACTTAAAACATTGAAGGACAGTCTCAAATAAATAACAGAAAACATATAAACTAATCTTTACTATATTCCTTACTGAATCTAAAAGAAATTACTGTACCCTAGTTAACTTACTTACAGCAAGGCAAGTGCAGAGGTGGTGAGTGGATGTTTCCAGGTCAAACAAAAATTACAAAATGCCCCCCCCTCTCAGAGAGTTCTTAAATTAATATCAAATATTACTGCTGGGTTAGCTTGGATGACATCCCTTTGTGTCACCTGACTTTAGTTCCCAAGCTAAACCTCCATTAACCAACATTTAGCATCTCCCTGTGAAAAATACATAAATAAAGGCTTTTCCGCAGATGTTTTCAGACCCTGGAAGTCCTAAAACAATAAAACACTTACAATACCATGCAGAAGGCTCTCTAGTTCTACACATCCTGTTTCCTTTTTGCATTCAAGCTAACTTTTATAGCACAATCATAAAACAATTTAATTTAAACTATTTTCTTGAAGTTTTGCAAGTTAACCTCTATGATCTAGTTCCCACTGTTAAAACATATACATTTACACAGGTACAATAGTTTATATACATTTCTGTTCTTTTCTAGTAGGACACTGTGGATACATCTGTTAAGCTCAGTACTTTACACACATACTTCCATATAAATCATATTAATATTCACAAATGACATAATTATTTACAAAGTTCCAGATAGTTGGGCTGGCAGTATTTCCTTTTGTGACAAAGTCCCCCAACAATGATGACATATTACAGGAGGGGCTAACACAGACAAATAACTGGTGCCAAAGCCACAGTCTAAAACTAAATGCAAAAGTGCATTATTATTCCCTCTGGTAAAGTAGAATTCCCTGCTAATTGCAATATTGACAGCACCACCCTAAATTCAAACCAAGCCATGCAAGATCTGGCAACACAGGTTGATAGCAATCTGAACTTTGATCACCATGTTTCCACAGTGGAAGGAAAACCTTTTAAATTGCACATCTCATAAGTAAGGGCATCGCATCCAGGTCAAAGGATGTTATAACTCCACTGTACTCAATCCTCATCAGACTATTAATAGAGTGCAATGCTCCCTTTTGCATGAACCTTACCAGACATCTGCAGCAGCTGAAGAGACCACAGAGGTTTTTCACCAAGAAAAGAGACGGCCTCCAAACCATGACCTACATGGATAAACTGAAAGTCCTGTCACTGTACTCTGTATCTTACAGGCTGCTGAGAGGCGACTTGTGCTGGCCTACAGGGCAGTGTCCAACCCTGCCCTGATGGAAATGCTGCACATCTGCAAGTCAAATGGTGCAAGAGTCACTCATTCTAGGGATCTTAACCTAGCATGTGACATAAACAGGATGTGCTGTGGGGAGACAGATATATCTCCCAGAGATTGCCGCTCCTCTGGAATAAACTTCATTAAAGTAAATTCACATGAAGTTGAGCTCCTCGCTGACCCTATTCAAGCGCAACCTAGACAAATGGATGGAAGACTGGAAATTTCACCCCCAGAGTGGCACCCATGTCCTTCATGGACAAGGGTAGTCTGTGCTGAGTATAGACTCTGTGCAAATTATGTCCATCTAACCAAGGACAACTGGGACAACTTAAGATTAACATGGCTAGGTTGTAAGGGCTCTAGGGCCGCTAGCCTAGTAATCTCCTATGAACCTATGAACCTTTGACCTGTCAGGGCATATTTCCTTTATCACTGTGGTATTTGTGGAAAAAAATAGTTACCCAAATCACTAATTTTCTCCAAAAATCTGGCTTCCACCTCATTTCTGTCCTACTGCTTTGTCTTCTGTCCTTCTCTGCTTGAGTCTCTGGCTCCCTATTAAGAAATGACAAAATATTCCCCTCTGATGATCTGCTCTTTCACCTCCTCTGATAAATGCATCGTCACAGATTGGTTGAAGATAGCAAGGCCCTGAGACTCATGGGTGGTGGATGGAGCTATCCCTTTACTTGTTCTGCTGGCCTGCTGACTCTCACTTCCCATGCACCCACCTCTGGCAAACCATATCAGAAACACCAGCTGCTGCATGCCTGCCTTAGCACCCATACTGCTCAGCAGCATAACTGCGTGCCCTATAAGAGACTCCTGCTCACCTATACCTGCTCGTTTCATTTGCACCTGATCACCATGCAGAGCTATGTTATCACTGCTTTTACCAGATTGTTCAGCTTCTCCCCATGCATCATTCACACCCTTTTCCCCCTAAGCTCCTCTTTTTGTCTGTGTGTCCTTTTCCTTCTGCAATCTAAACTTCAGTCAGCATATGTCTGTAGTGATAACAAAAGCATTCTACATTGAACATCTCATAAATAAGGGCATTGCATCCAAGAATAGGGAGGTTATAGCTCTGCTGTACTTGATCCTTAACAGACCACTAACTGAGTACAATGCTGCCTTCTGTATGCACCTCAACAGATGTCTGAAGCAACAGGAGAGACCACAGAGGTTTCTTACCAGGAGAATCCAGGGCCACCAGAACAAGATATTCATGGATAGACTGAAAGCCTGTCACTGTACTCCGTATCATACAGGCTGCCAAGAGGCGACCTGTGCCTGGCCTACAAAGCAGTCTCAGCCCCTGCCCTGATGGAAATGCTGCACATCTGTAGATCAACCTAGCCTGTGACATTAACAGAACATGCTGGAGAGACAGATATATCTCCCAGGGATTACCACTCTTCTGGAATAAACTCCCACTCCATGTGAAGCAGAACTCCTCAATGACCCTATTCAAGCGCAACCTTGACAACTGGATGGGTGACCGTAAATTCATCCCAGGCATGGCACCTATGTTCTTCATGGAGAGGGGCATTCAATGCTGATCATAGATTTGCTCTGCTAACAATGACCGTCTAAATATGGTCAATAAGGGTACTCGGGTTTTTACATGGCTAGCTTGTAAAGACCCTAGGACCATTAGCAAAGTAACCTGCTATCTACTTATGAACCTATGATCTTACCATTATTGCTTAGTTCTTGAAGCCATTTTCTTTCTTTTGGTGCTTCTCCCCTTTTCCCCTTAGCAATCTTATTTCTCTTACTTTGGTTTGTAAGCAACCCTCTCTCACCAGCTACCCTGCTCATGCTTTAGAGCCATCATTGTCCTCTTCCACTGACATACCTCCTTCTGCTCATCCCCCCTGGGTGTTACCATCTGTCTCATACCCTCAGCTGGTTCTCATACATTCCATCACCCTCTCTTTCCATTTCCTGTACCCCCTATGCTTCTGATGACTTGATGGAGGAAGGCTACCAGACCATCACCATTATGCTTTTCAGCCATGCTAACATGTTCCAGCAAGACAGTTAAGACTACAACATGAAAAAAGGAATTCTTAGTGACAAGACTCCTTATAGCTGGGTAACTAACTAAAAAATAAAACAATTAGCCAAGACCTCAGCCATGTACCACATGTTACCTGCTAGCTCACTTAGTAAACCTGATGTGAAACTACCTGATCCAGGTGAGTCTTGGACTCACATCCTGCTTATTGTGCCATGGAGTACTACTTAAAGGGGTGCCTATAGCTGTTTTGATATTAACCTTAGTCATCATTAAATTCATAGTCTTTTTTAAGCCACCAGTAATTTTTTGCTCGATTCAACTGACTTTATTCTGCTTACTTGAATTAACTCTTGCCCAGTTTACGGAATCTGTTTGCCACACAACAACTTCACTTCAAACAATGATTCTAATGTGAGCAACTATAAAACTGGTGGCCCCACTTGTTAACAACCTTTGCAGTAACAGTTTCTCCAGGTCAGTCATCATGAACAGCTGTCCCAGACACTCATATTCCACATCTTACAACCATTTTCATCTATGTTTCCTAAATTACCTGTGACAAACAAATTTTCAGAGAGCATCTTCACATGCAAGGCTGTACCACAGGAAGCCATCATGTCAACATACCCAAATGAACAACGGGTTACTTTAGAAACACTAGTCTTGCCAGCCCTGCTTTACTCCTCCACTTTATTTACTAATATTCCTAAACCCCATCTACATATATGCCTGAAAAAAACTGCCAAAAATCTGCCAAGGTTGCAGCCAGTGTCTCCCACAAAAGTCACCATTGCACAGCATTGTGTAGCATTAACTAGCTACAACTACAAATCAGAACTTCATAACCTTATAGATATAATCAAATGAAACAATCACTATGGAGACACTTGTTTTCAGTACAAATAGCTAAACTTTGGAACTATGTACCACCATATCTTACAAATTAACTTACACCATAAATCTCTTCATAATATAAGTACTTATTTAGCTTCCGACTGGATCTGTCCTTGTACATGTCCTTCCCTCTATTTACTTCAATTCATAATTTTCCATCATGGTTTCTCTAAGGTTAAGAAGCGCATGGAAAGATATCCTTACCCTATATTTTCTCCCTCCTCACAATACAGTCTGTAACCTTCTTTCAGCTCTTCCTATCCCATTTCTTCTTTCTCTTTTACATCCCCTTTTTCGTGCCATCCCGTTATTTCAGTTTCAAGTTCTAACTGTCTCATATCTCATCTCATTCTACTCCATTTTTTTCATCTCTACATGCTGTATCTTTACTAACCTGGGACTGCTATTTGGTCATTTACATCCTATGATGAATTTATGAATTTCCTTTATTAATTTTTTTTCATTTATTGAATATACTTGGATATATGGCATATCAGCATCTTCATTATTAGCGTATGTGTTCATGTAATACTTTATGCAAAGGTTCTTCCACAAGCTTTCAGTTCTCAAGCACATGAAGACTACTGTCTCAAAGCCAGAAACTCAAGTCTAGTCGCTTGTGTAGATGGACACTTACACACGAACTTCAATATGAGTTCAGACAAGCAGCTGCCGCATGTTACCCGAACATTATTCGAGTTTGAGCGAGGTGTGTTTAACAGCTGTAGAGGGGGATTAGGAGTGAGAGTGTAGATCAGGACAGTGATCAGCAAGGGGTTTAGGGAGTGGGAAGGGAGATTTAAGGTTAGGGAGCGGGAAGGGAGTCCTAGGTTTAGGAAATGGGTCTGGGAAGGTAGATTCAGGTTAGACAGCAGGAAGGTAAATTTAGGGTTAGGGAGCCGGAAGGTAGTTTTAACTTTAGGGAGTGGGAGGGAGTTTTAGAGTTAGGAAATAATCAGGGAATCTAGGTTTAAGAAAGGGTGTTGGGAGTTTTAAGTTAAGGGAGCAAGGACTCTGGTTAGGAACTGGGTGGGATTTTTTGGGGTTAGAGTTAAAGCACTATTAAGGCTATACAGTTTTGTAGGGTCAAGTGTTTGAAAGGCTAAGTATTTAAGGGAGATCAAGCACTTGATTTTTCGAGCAAGTGGCTGCATGTAAGCGTGCTGCAAGCTACAGGTATGCAAGCACTTATGATAGACCATTATGTAAATTTATGCAAAGCAACATGTTGTGGTTTTCCCGTAGCAGGAGACTCTTTAATGATGCAAGCAAGCAGTTTGCGACAAAGCAGTGCAAAGAGGTAGGAAAATATGTTTTTACACATTTCTAAAAAAAATGCACAGATACACACACACATACACACACACACACACACACACACACACACACACACACACACACACACACACACACACACAGACACGCACACACGCACACACGCACACACGCACACACGCACACACGCACACACACACACACACACACACACACACACACACACACACACACACACACACACACACACCAGAACATTCAATTGTTCCTATTTTGGAAGAATGTTCCTATCTTCAAGCCTGGTTTAGCTCTGCACAGGATGTCCCTACTTTAGAAGTATGTAACTATTTTCAGGCTTGATTTACCCATTCGTACAATTTTCTGAATTCCCATCATCACACATGATTTCTGAAGCTGTTTATTGCACAAAAAACACATACTATGTGATCAGTATGCCAGTGGTGATAATAATTTAAAGAAAGGACACACAACATACATCTTTTTTTCAGAAGCAAAAATAAATAATATATGTGGTAGTATTTTTCAGTATATAGTTCATTAAAGTCTATACGATTTTCTACTGGATCTTTGATAATCTGCTCATATTTTTCCATCATTTGTGTCACACTCTGTTGTTTAAATATGTATTTCTAACTTATAGCCAACATTCCTAATGGAAGAAGGAAGAGTCATGTGCTACATGGTATTCAAATTTTATGATAATTAGATGTTCAGATGTTTAGCTGGATGTATTTACTAGTCAAGGGCCTTTGCTCCTATATTCAATATCTGCAGGGTAAAAAATATCAAACACACACACATGAGCGCGTGCGCACGGGCACACACACACACCCACACGCACACACAAACACACACACGCACAAACGCACAAACACACACGCACACACGTTAGATACAATAAACATGTCATTATTTTCTATGATTATATTATGTCTTTAAATATATTCCAGTTTTGGAATTCAAGGGATTTTCTAAAACTGACTTCAGCTAGACAGGAGTCTTGACAGCTTCTGTTGACAAGAGAAAAGGCTGTTTTCAAGAAAAAAGAATGCAGCTCTAAACTAGAAATTTTTTGCTGAAACCGGTACATCATGTGCTGGGTAACACAGCTCTAAACTGATAATTTTGTGCTGAAAAAATGCATCTCTAAACTAATGATGTTTGCTGAAACCAGTACATCATGTGTTGGGATTCTATCTTCCTCATAAGTAAGTGACAAGGGAAAGTAACAACAACCTAGTAACAGAGGGGAACACAATGACAAGGATCACATAAGGAGATATGGGGTTATGGAAATGACCAAATGACACCTACATTTTTAATGCGTGTTATACTGTTGGATGATTACCTCATTTCTATATGTTAGCATACTATATAAGCAAGTAGAATAGGTCATTATTGAAATGTGTGTGTGTGCTATTTCACCTCCAACAAAGAGGTCATGATTTCTTACAAAATGCAACAGAGATACTGGCATAGCAAAAAAGGCCACAAAACCAAATAAAGTGAACAACCAGATATAAGTAATCAGATTTTAAATGTAGTTTAGGCAAAAGCTGATTAATTAAAAGTGAAGAATCAGACATCAGTAATGATCATGTGATCATTTTATTTTCTATTTATTGAGTACTGAGAGTTTGTCAGAATCAGTTCTGAAGTAGCTCTAAACACCAACAACATGGTCACTGTATTCTGAGAGGAGTAGCTTGAGCATAAAATTATTTCTTGCAAAGCATTCACACACACACACACACACACACACACACACACACACACACACACACACACACACACACACACACACACACACACACACACACACACATTTGCATAACTGTAAATCTATAGTAGTGCATGGAGTATGGTGAATACTCACCAATATTTGGAAAAACTACAGACCAGTTAAGCCCCAGAGTGTGTGCGACCTGACCTTAACAAATGTTAAGCACCCCCTGCTAAAGTTGTTAAGGGTGGATGTCCTTCTATTCCCATGTTGCAGTGCTCATAACCTGTCATTTACCCTCTGCTTAGCAACCCGAACGTTCAGTCAGTATACAAAAGCTTTAGTCACTGCAAGGTACATGGGATGTTGGATGTTGGCCGATGGGTATGTGGGCCATAAAACTGATGTTTGCACTTACTTTTCCTCAGAACTTCTCTGCTATCAGTTGAACATCAGCTCTTACTGTCGTCTGTGCCCTTGGAACTTTGAATTTAAGATAAGTACCTAGGGCTGAAAGCACGTCCGTCGAGGTTTCACAGACATCAGGTGCCGATGATAAGGGGGAACCTCTGCTTGCAACAGACGTCCAGACCAGTTCTTCCACTGCTTTAGAACAGTCTGGACGTAGGCCCTCCTTAAGCCATATGCCCTCCAGGCCTACCTCTTCTTTAAAAAGAAAACAAAAGGCAAAACATGTCTCTACTCCATCAGAAAGCATGCCTGATTGGTAAGCTTTCTCTCAAAGCTTATTTAATGCCTTCATGGCCATTAAGCCCTCTATGACTGCCTCTCCTCCACGTGCCCCTCCAGTTATCAGTCCTAGGCCTCAGACTGAAGATCCTCATTCTCTTGAAGCAGAGGACTCTTCAGATTCCTCTTCAGAGAACTCTGTTTCCTATAGCTCTCAGATGCCTTCCCCTCTTGGGTATACCTCCCCCAAGGAGGACTCAGCTGAGGCAGACTCCCCAGGAGAGGACCTCACCTTTTGGTGAAAATCTCTCTAAATGAGAGTGTTTTTTTTTAAATGGGATCCCACTGAGTTCAAAAGAGGTATTGCAAACTCTTGCAAATGGATACCCCTTCACCTTCAGCCATCCCTGCAGTCTTACCAGCCTTTTTGGACACCTTCAATGCAGCTTCTCAAAATTAAAATAATTAAATGCCCTGTTGCAGATCCTGGCACTGTTTCTGTCTCTGCAGACAAACCATCCAGATTACTTCCCTCCACTTCTGTCCTTTCCACTGATAAGGGCAATAAGACCATGGAACACATTGACAAAAACGTATACACCTCTGCCACTTTGGCTTTTAGAGCAGTCAACTACCAGATACACATGTCAAAGTATGCCCTGGCCCTTTTGACCCAGGTTTCTAAACTTTTGGCTGATCTTCCAGACTCACCTTCTAAGGCCCATATATCTAGCCTCATCTCCTTGTCCTCTCAAGGGGCAAGACTCTCAATAAGATGCAGCTATGATGCTGCAGAGACCTTGGCCAGATCTGCAACTTCTGCCTCAGTGCTTAGAAGGTATTCTTGGCTGACATTCCAACCCCTACCTGATGATATCAGGGTTAAACTTCTGGATGCACCCCTGGTCAATTATAGCGTTTTTGGCGCTGAAGTGGCAGAGCTTTTCAAAACCCTTCAGTAAAAGGGGAAGGGATTACAAGACTTAAAACATTTGTTTGTGTCTCCAATCCCTAAATTCCATAGGAATTATCCGGGATCTCTAATCCATCCCGACTTGGAATCTCTGAACCTACCCCTGTGGATGCTAGAGCTTTGATCCCATGCAGACACTTTTACACTGAGGACATGTTTATGGTCCTGCAGGAGGCCAGGAAACCCAATAATAGGAGATCTTATTTGTCCAAATGGAAAAGATTCTCCATTTGGTGTCTTCAAAGAGAGCTCAACCCATTTCAAGGAGAGGTCTCTTTAGTGCTGCCCTACCTGTGTGAATTGTTGCAAGCAGGGCTGGCATATTCTTCTGTTACGGCCCACCTAGCTGCTATTTCAGCTTGTCTGCCTCTTGACCCTCCTCTTGCTTCCTGACTTCCAGTGAAGTTATTCCTTAAGGGAGTACTGCACCTTAGCCCCCCACCCCAGAAGGCCAGTGCCCCCCCCCCCCATGAGACCTGAACTACGTTTTTTAGAGACGCTCACTGTTGCTCCCTTTGAACCAGCATCAAAAGCCTGTCTAAAATATTGCACTTGGAAGACTGTGATTTTGTTGGCCCTGACATCAGCCAGTAGAGTTTCAGAGCTGCAGGACCTCATGGCCACTCCACCTTTTCTAATCTTCCACAAGAACAGTCACCATAAGGGCCAACCCATCCTTCATGTCTAAAGTGGTCAAGGAGCTGTCCCTGAACCAACGTATTCACCTCCCCATCTTTTTTTTTCCACATCCCCAGAATGACAGTGAGAGAGTCCTGCATTCCCTTGATGTTCACAGACAACTAAGATTCTACCTAGGCAAGATCAAGTCCCTTAGGAAATCAGAGGAATTGTTTGTCTCCTTTCACCACAGAACTCTGGGAAAAGTAGTGACAAAACAGACTAGTTCTGCCTGGATTTCCAGGGCCATCTCCTTTTGTTACTCCTACCATGGCAAACATCTTCCCTCAAAAATTAAAGCCCACTCCACTAGCGCCATGGCCTCAGCTGAAGCCTTCTTCAAAGGGCTGGACACTGCTTCCATTCCAGAGGCAGCTACCTGGACATCTGTCCATACCTTCACCAAACACTACAAACTGGACCATATTTCCAAGTCCAGAGCAGGGCTTGCTAGGGCAATGCTGCATAGGTTCTTGCTTTGGTATTCACTTAAAGGTTATGAATACTGCAACATGGAAACAGGAGGACATAGAATAATTGTGTAAAATCTTACCATGACCATAGATGTCCTCTCTTCCATGTTGCAGTATTTTATCCCTCCTCCTACACACAATACATAATGTGTATATATATATATATATATATATATATATATATATATATATATATATATATGTACATATGTGTGTGTGTGTGTGTGTGTGTGTATATAAATGCCTTGCTGGATGACACAGGACTTACAGGACTTGTGCAGCTATCCTGGAACTGGCATCCAACTGGGATTTTCACTTCCGAGGAAAGGTATGTGCAGATGTCACTTTTATGACCCATGCACCCATCGGCCAACGTCAGACATCTCACATACCTTACAGTGACTAAAGCTTTTGTATACTGGTTGGACGTTCAGGTTGCTAACCAGAGGATAACCCAAAGGCTATGAATACTGCAACATAGAAGAGAAGGACATTTATGGTTATGGTAAGATTTTACACAACTATTCTCTCTAACGCTGTACAGAAAAATCTACCAATACTGTCCAGCAAATGACAGTGGCAGAAGACAAGATTTATTTCTGCCTGCTTTCCATACCAGTAACATGTCTGCAGCTTCCTTTAAACAAAGTTAGTTTCCAGGATAAAAGTACGTATTAGCATTCATTTTCTGAAGGAAATGAACTCTGAAACTCAAATTTATGCCATAATTTACTGACTTTTGCCATTAGTAGTCTGTCCAAAAAACACATATTTTACAGGGGACAGACCAAAAAAAATATGAAGTAATAATCTGGATGTCCTGTGAAAATCTAGACAGTTGAGAGTTACGGAGTAAGAGTAAACATAATGAACTGCATTATACTAGCTTTCTGACAGAGCAAGCTAAATGTTTTACAGCTTTGAAAGACAGGAAAACCCATAGTGATTTTATTTTCCATGTAAATAGTAGTACACAGAGCAGATAAAGCTCCATGTACTACAAAGAATTATGATCACGTCAGCGATCATGATCATAACCTTAAATTATGTGTGCTCGACATGGATGCCAAGATTCGCCTCTCGAGCACATAATAAACAGGTTATGATTGACAACCTGATCATAATCCTCTATTTTATAAACAGGAAATGAAAACTTACCAGTTAGAGCACTAGTTTGTTGTACATTAAACCTGTTCTATGCACAGAAGAAAATTAGTACAGGTCACCTAGACCTCACATTCGGTCACAGATCCCTTTTCCCTGACAGCTTTAGCAATCGCACTAGCAGACATCATTTTTCTCACAGCTAACTGTGAACTGCAATAACAATTTGTAGTCATATCCTGAACACAAAAAATGTAGACAATTTCTTCAAAACTGGAAAATCGTAGATAGATAAGAAACACACACTGCGAGCATAAATGACGGGGTCATTAAAATGCTGATAAAACATGATGGGAAAAACAATCTTCAAATGTTGTTTAAAACAAATGCTTATAACTTTACCAAATATATAACATTTTAAGCACACATTTTTAACAAGTCATTTATCCATCACTACCCAAAATGTCAAACTGAATGTTTGCAACTCTAATCAAAAAATAGTTTGCAAAAGTGAATGCAAGTGGAAATGCACAATGGTGTTTTGACAAAAGGACCCCTCAAATGACTATCATATAAATTTTATACTAAAATTCCACAAAACTTATAACCCTGCACAACAATCTGTTAAAATGTAAAGCTATAAAACATGAAAAAAAGAATACTTTTAACATAATTCTGCCAAACCGTAACATTTTAAGCTTGAATCTAGCATCGATGGACTACAACCACCAGAATTACCACACTGACTGTATGCAACTTAAAACAAAACAAGGAATTATGAAAATGACTGATAGAACATTTACCACCAGAACTGCACTGTGGTATGCAAGTGTTTGAGAGAATTGTTTCAAAAACAGCTACAATGAAAATGTCATACCAAAATTCCATATTCTGCATAATAATTATGATACTTTGTGGTGTAATGAGATAATATTTAGATCTATAGGCAGATTTGTTTTTGAGGGAGTGGTTTGGCATAATGATTAAGGTCTTAACGTCAAAGATATAAGGTACAAGGTTTGATTCTGACCTTTGGTTATTGGCTGGGTTTATAGTAATCAGCAAACTGATAGCATAGTATGAACCTATAAAAAGCTGTATTTAAAGCATATAAAATTCTAGTGAAATCTTGGGCTGGGGTTTCATATAATGGTTAAAGTGTTTATATTGCAATCACAAGGTACAATGTTTGATTTTCACCTTTGAAACTGACTTTGGTTAGGCCTAAAATGGCTCACAAGGGCAGCTAGCCTAGTGCTTCCCTATGAAATATTACAGAGTTCATATAACTCAATTCAAAAGGTAGTATACTTTAGTATGAATCTGGAAAAGACCTACATTTTGCTTGCAACATAAATAGGACATGTTGGAGAGACAGATGTGTTTCTCAGAGAATTCCCAATCTCTGGAACAGGCTCTCTATCCATTTGAACCACAGTTCCTCCCTATTCCTGTTTAAACGCAACTTGGACCAATGGACAGGTAATTGGAAATTCACCCTTGGTTTGGTGCCTATGTCTCTGACACAAAAAGGCAGTCAGCAAATCACCCTCTATATAAATCACATCTATGGGTCACATTTGGGTTGCACAGCTAGGCTTATAATGACCGTAGAAGTCATCAGCTTAGTATACACATATGAACCTAAAGTTACAATTTAGAAATGAAGAAAGCAACCAACTTCAAGTGTTGAGGAACTCAACCCAACAAAGTAATTAAATGTGTTTTTACAGGCAGCAAGACACTCCCAACCCCATATGGGAGACATGATTCCCACATGAACAGGCATATTAAAAAAAAATCAGTTATCATACTGTCATATATAAATATACACACACACACACATATATATATATATATATATATATATATATATATATATATATATATATATATCTCCCACTGGTTGCGTGAACTTTAAAGACATGCAAGTAGGTGCTTGCATGAGTGGGTGTGCCTTCTTTGAAGGTTGGGCACCAGGCTGGCAACTTGACACTGTAAAAATCCACTGCCAATCATTAGTGAACCGATGATCCACTGTGGCGACCCCTAACTGGGAAAAGCCAAAAGACACAACATATATATATATATATATATATATATGGTTCCCCTTCAAACCATCGAACATTTAAAACATTGAAGTTCAGATCATTAAAACCAGAACATCGAGTTTTAAAATATCGAAGGTTTGAAGGGGAAGAACAAGGTAAGTGTAGGTGGGAGAATGTTTGTGTTTTTGCAGGGCACCAGGGTGCCCTGCATACTGTGTGTGTGTCTATGTGCCATCTGTGTGATGGCACTACAAATAGGGTACGGAAAATCTCCCATTTAGCATTTCTGCATATAGCGCTAAATGGGAGATTTCCCTTTACTCCACTGTAGTGCGGTCTCAAAGTTGGAATATTAAAGTAGGGGGGTGTGAGGGTCGCAAACCCCCACATGGGCTGCATACACTTGTTAAAAATTTCTTTTTCTTTTTTTTTTTGTTTTTTTTGGTTACACTTGTAACCTTCAATGTTTCAAAATTCAATGTTCTGGTCTCAATGATCAGAAGTTCGATGTTTTGAAATTTCGATGGTTAGAACTGGAACCTATATATATATATATATATATATATATATATATATATATATATATATATATATATATATATATATATATATATATATACATATATATGTGTATATGTATATATATATATATATATATATATATATATATATGTATATATATATATATATATATATATATATATAAAAAGGAAATATTTGAAAACAAAGGGATTAAAACCACTGGACATTAAAAAACTGAAAAGATAATAATGTCCTGAGGAAAGCAATGAACTGGAATCTCAGCTGATGAGTTAAACTCAATTAAATGGTGCCACATCCTCTTTGCACTCTGTGAGCTATAGGGAAGCCAGCAGCTAGAAGAAACCAGTAGTGGAACCATTTCAACAATGTACTACAGAACATATAATTATCACACATAAGCTGCTAAACATTAACAAATACAGATGCTCATTTTGTTATTGCAGTAAAACCCTTGTGGTTTACATAGCAAAGACGTTAAGTCATGTTTAAGTGTTTTAAGGCAGTCATCCTTCAAGCTCATGGCTCACAACAATCCTGATGTACAATAATATTGGCACCCTATGCACACCCCCTCATGTGTTATTGCCTTCATATAAAATGCATGTGTAAGTAAGTACACGCACACGCACACATATATAGATACTCACACACACACTCACACATCCACACACACACACACACACACACACACACACACACACACACACATATATATATATATATATATATATATATATATATATATATATATATATATATATAGCTTGCATTTGGACTTAATAGTCTTTATTTGACATCTGTTTAATTGACCACATTTGGTTGACCAAAGAGATGGTCAGCAGGTGTGTGAGATCATACAATTATTGTGGTTAGGGAATATGCCCTTCCCTCGATGTTGTGTAATCTTGAAGTTAGTATTTAGTGTATAATTAGCAGGGGGTGTGAGGTGCAGGTTGGGGGGAGTCTTGCCCTTTGCAAAAAACAATGTATTTTGTTTTTTGTTTTTAGGTGAAAAATTGTATGCACAGAGGTACTTTCTTGGCACATACATGGTAGTGTATCTATGTGCGGTTTGTCGACCTTTTGCAGTCGATGTTTAGGAGGTCAATATATGGATTACTCAACTAAAATGAGTAGTAGATATATATAAATATATATTGAACTATTGTGTACATCTTTACTTCATTGGTTATCAAAGTAAGCCCACTATGGCAGCATTGCCTGTTTTCTGTGGTGAGCCAGAAGCACCATCCTCTTAAGAAATATCTTTAATGCTGCAGAGTTTGCAAATGGAGACTGAGAGACTCAAACCCAGAACTACAGAATTAACCACTTATAAACCTTAACCCCCCTGTGCTAGTACTAAACTTCTAAAAGCACCCAATAAGTTTACTGGACCAGTTAAAGGTGCAGTAAGTGTCAACACACTGCAATTAGTTATGTTTTAATTGCAGAAGCACTGGATGGCCCATGGTACTATTACATTTTGAATTTCATTTTATTTTTACTGAAAAAATAAAAATGCAAATCAGTGACAAGACAAAATAACAATGAAACAAATGTTTTGCATAAGTATTTCACTGGTTGTAGTTTTAGTAGCTAGAAATGTTCAGGAACTCAAAACATCACAGTGAAAAAAGACCCACATGATGCGTACCACAATGTTTGAGTCATGTTTTGGTGATGCTAATTTTTCTGTAATAACACCCATTACTACAATTCGCACATAATGGCTCAAAGGCTGACCAGCAGTACAATTCTTGCATGGTTTATTGTGTTAGCGCTTTCATTTAGATTAATATCTAAACTTCCACAGACAACTTGTTCCCAAAATGCAGTAGTTTTTATACATTTCAATTAAACAACTATTAACTCCATTACCCCAGCAAGAATGCAATTAATTAAATAATCAATTGAAACTAATTCACTCCAACTTGAACTCAAAAACTTAATTGCTGAAGTTGTTTCACCCCACAGTATACTAAAACACATTAAAAATTCCATACTTATAACCTTATAAAATTAAGAAAGACATGAAAAAAAACATTAAGAAAAACAGAATACATACTTTCATATTTAAAACCATAAGAAAAATCATATATATTCCTCATGCAATATATGTGTTTTAGTATACTGTGGGGGTGAAACAACTTCAGCAATTAAGTTTTTGAGTTCAAGTTGGACTGAATTCATTTCAATTTATTTAATTAATTGCATTCGTGCTGGGGTAATGGAGTTAATAGTTGTTTAATTGAAATGTATAAAAACTACTGCATTTTGGGAACAAGTTGTCTGAGGAAGTTTAGATATTAATCTAGACGCTAACACAATAAATCCTGGTGAGATTACAGCTGCTTTGTTTTTTGTTTTTCATTAGTTTTTGCTGTTTGTGATTTTTCAATTCTTGCATGGTGTCTTCTCTTTCTGCACCCTTCTTGCGAAGAAAGACTTTTCCTGCCATTATGTCTTCTTGCATTTTCTCTGATAATTGAGAGCTTACATAGCATGTTTCTGGAGAATAAGACACCAGTTTTATCATTAGTTGCCTTGCATCTCCTTTTAAGAACACAATGTCAACAGACTGAGCAATCTACACCAAGCATGAGATATATATATATAGATGTTTGGGCAGGAATGTTTAGTCTTCTCTGCTTTTATCTCCCTCATCTTTCACTTACAACTAAATACATCTGCTTATCTGCAGATGAGTATCTCCATTTGATTCAGTAACTGGAAACAGAACATTTATGTTCAGTACTTCCGGTTAAGTTTCCCCTAAATGTTATATAGAGTGACCATAGCATTAAGGATGGTGTGGAAGGCCATAGCAAATGACTCTTGCGAAGAGGCTTCCTTGGCCTTCAGTCAGTCAATTCATCTAACTAATTATAACACAAGACCAGGATATTTCACTTTGAATCTGCACAGACATGAAACTGCAGTCTGAAAACTAGTGAAGCCAATTATTTCATTATACACACTACAGCTACAGCAGAGGATTCTGAGTTACGGCTGTTGGCAAGCAAATATTACAAGTGCAGAAACAAGGTTAAACTAGATAAGACTTTCAGTAAGAAATCAACTCACCTGGATAGGTTGTAGGCAGCCCCAAAGTGTGGCTGATCTATCTGAAGCCATAAAGTACAATTAATGGTGAATCTATGCATTGGGTACACATGCTTAGAAAATCTGTAAGGTGAAGATGTCTGCTAAACTCCACTAGACAAACTTGCAGATTGACAAGGTTATTACTTAAAAATAGGCATCAATATGAAGCTTTTACTTGAAATACAAATGCTCTTACTTTTTGTAGCATATCACAGGATCAGCCCATGTAATGTCTCACTGACAAACCATCCTTCTTCATTTACTTGTCTCAATCAAGTGCCAGAGAAGTGAAACCTTCCATCTAGACTACCTTATTCTACACACAAACAGAAACAGGCTGATTCTTAAGAAAGTTGTACGTAAAAGCTGAGCTGATAAGCATTCTATAGCCAATCAGTGCTTCTCTCTCTCAGGTAGCAGATGTTTTTTTTTTCCAACCCGTATGCTTAAGGGGCCGATGAAGATGAATTATCGTTGCTAAAAATTAGTTTGCTTACTTAAGCAGGTCTTGTGTTAGGCATACAGAGGACCCTTGTGGTTTGAAGAAAAGTTTACTATACAGTTAGATTATATGCTGATCTATACACAGTTGTAGGATATGCTAATACTGAAGTCTTACCAGGGCTTTATTTTTATAGCATTCACCTAATACAAAATCCAACTCCACAAGTATACCTGTAGGCCTGCATATTCAGTCCTTCACTTGCTGTTTTCTTTAGTATAACTCATTGATCATTCATGGTATTATTTGCATTTCACTGTCCTTTCATTAAGTTACACTTTCCCCTATGTGTGCGCGCACTCACATACACACACAGAAAAAGCACACACACACATGATACACCATCACTCATGTCACTAACTGTCAACCAGTCCATTAATCTTAGCTGTCCACTCTGTTCTTCCATGATCTGCCACTGGGAGACACTTGCAATTACTTAGCCTGTTGGACTTGGTCATTAGTTACAGCAACTAACTCACATTATAGGTTCATAAGTTCATAGATTAGTACTAAGTTAATTGCCCTTGCGAGCCATTTTAAGCCTAGCCAATTATTCCTTGTGAGACTCAAACCCTGCACCTTGTGTTTGCATGACAAACACCTTAACCATTAGGCCACCCTCCCTTAACCATTTACTAAACTGTTCATTCTGTTACAAGTTTATTTCCCTCTCTCTCCTCCCTTGTTTATGTATCCAATTGAGTTCACATTTCAGGCATTTATTCACTCAGAAAATAATCAGAAACATCTATCAGTGCACTTGCATCTACTGTAACACTTTGAAAACATGTTAATCTGATTATTTGTTCTTCATTACCTCATTTATATAGGCATGCAGTAATGCAGAGATCTTTCTTCCTCAGTTATGTACCTCCATCCATAGTTATGCACTTGGTCAATCATAATTTGCACACAAAGTCACTGTTATTCACATCCTAAAATCTGCTGAGTAAGCTGTTTCACTTACTCACTCATTCACACATGAATTTCTTTAACTTCATATCTGTTCAATGCATAGGCAGAGGTACTCTTGTGAATTTACAGTAATCTGCAATACAATCAGTTTCTCTATAAAACAAGCATTACAGAGGATCTGTGCTGTCTGACTTATTCTGTAAACTGCACATTACAGTCTTTCAGCTTTTCCCAATTAGGGGTTGCCATAGCCGGCTTTAGGCACCAGCGAAATCTGCAGTCGCTGGGGGCCCCCTGTTCCTGGGGGGCCCCCAACCACAGCAAGTTATCTTACCTTGACATTTTGTAACATGTCGGTCAAACCAACAAAAGCTAGAAAATCAGTCTTGTATACTTAATAAATCAGGTGAGTAATAATGCTTATTTATATCTCCTTTAAAATTCAAAAATATCTTTGCTTATAGTAATAGTGTTTTATCAAGCAAGGGCTTTCACAATTCCATTAAGTATTTTACCACTAACATAGTGTCAGTGGCTTAGTTAAACCCTGCTGGTGGACATTCTCTACACTAAAACTAACAACATAGCCCACTTTAGGTACCTGAAAATACATGTGGCTGCAAGGGGTCCCCCTTAATCATCTTTCACTGCGTGAGGGCCCCACAAAAGCTGCTTCTGGTTGGGGAAAATGAGGAGAAAATGTATTAATTTCATGATTATTCTGTTTAACCTGAAAAGGCTGTGCTATGACCCTGTTAGGATAAAGCCGATAATAAACATAAGCAAGGTAAGCTCTAGAGAGATCAGTGGCCCAGTGTGACCAGTGTCCGTGCATACCTTGGATTTTAAGAAGAGCTAATACTTCTGATCTTCAGGGATAGTTTTCTCTTTTAGGGAGTTTTATAAATACTTGCAGAATACCAGATACTGTAACTCAACTTCTTCACAGAAGAATTCAGCGCAATACCAATAATAGCAGAATAAAGGCTGAAAAACAGGAACACATTTTAAATATTACTCTGATTCAATGAAAAAGATAATAGAATAACACCTTTTGTATCAACATGTTTTTTTTTTTGGACATTAAGTGTAAAACTCTAATGTCTGGATTTATTGACTGTCTGTAATCCCGAATGATTTGCAAGCAAATCAAACTTGTTACAAAGGACAATAAAATTATGTGCAAAATTAGGGAAGGTCTGTGAAATCAGGGACATTGACAGGTTTGCATTACTCCTCACTGAGGTAAATAAAAGTGACCTATCCCTGCTGCTGTTTGACGACTGCTTAACAGCAGTCACTGATCTGGTGTGCACAATGTATTGCTGAAATAATATATGATGTGTGTGTGTGTTTGTGAAAATGTTAGTGAATTTTATCTGTGCACACATGCAATAATGCCAGGACGCATACATTATTCTTCTGAGTGTCAGTAAAAACTGTAGCTAACAAGAAATTATATTTCAAAAGTAAGTCATAAAATGTATCCCAGAACATTCAGACACTTAGATCTTCTAAGACTCTGGGGGATCCCTACACCCCAGACTGTATAAATGGATTCAGAGGGCTCTCTTAATCATCCTTGACTGTGTGGGGACCCCACAAACAATGTTGTTTGAGGAAAAATGTGGTAAAAAATATATATATATATTTTTCTGATTATGTTCTTTAACCTGAGCAGAGCTGTGATATGAATCTGTTAGGATAAAGCTGATAATGGCCTCTGCTCTCAACTGTACCCAATCTAAAACCAGCCCCGTTCGGATGTGTGTGTGTACAGAAGCTGCTGTAAGTTATATGGGGGAGGGGCGGAAGGACTGTGGTGTTATTCCTCACAGTGAGATCTCAGAGGTGTGCACATGAGGTCATTAAAACTTGTGTTTGGGCTGAGGACAGTGTGGTAATTGTTTATTTTACTTTTCTCACATACCTCAGAGGTGTACAAAGAACATTACTACAGCTTGTCTAGGAACAACAAAGTAGAATACGGTACTATAATTATTATTTTTTCACTCTCACAATCACACTTAGGACATATACAGGTGGCTGGCTTTGACAGTTTGGGTTGAGGAGTGAGGAGACCTGCTATGTATATGTATATCAGCAGTTCCTTGAAATACACGACTGTGGCAGTTTGAACCTCTGCCTTCATCCCAGTCTAACACCAGAGGGCTGCATAAGCAGTCTTTTGGGGGGGATTGGGAGGCAGGCAGTTCCCAGATAGGAACTGCGTATCCAGACAACAAAGGGTTGTTAGTTTACTGTGAGTTACTGTTTTATCACCTTTGCCTTGGGTACAACTTATGTCTTCCTTGAAAGAAAAAAAAAAACGCATAAAACTGAAATTCTTTGCTTATTTCCTAAATGGTTATTATGGTACTGTCTTTGCTCAGGAAATGTACGTTGAAAGGATGCAATGAAAACTAAAGCTGAACAGCAACACAATTTCTTTACTTAATCATAATTTCTGTTCAAGCCATTAAAGGATGAAAAGGTGTGTAAAAAGAAAAAGAAAAACTTTAAAATGCACTTTAGAGCAGGCAGAAAGTTATGGCTTCTTGAAAATGTTGAAAAGTAAGGCAAAATATGAGAAAAGGAAGAAAAAAAGTAATGCACATGGTATGGGGAGCCCAAGATGGAGAGGGGGAATGGGAAAGGCTGAAGGCTATTGTGTGTATGGGAGAGGTCTGAAACAGTAGGCCTAGGGCACCATTTCACCTAAGTCCAGACCTGTACATAGAGTTGCTACAACATATCATTGCTGCAACTAAATGCCAGTAACTGTAAATGTCCCTTTTTGTGAGATGGGTCAACACAGGGTAGTACACATGTCTTGTAAGAACATTGTAGCTAATCATCAGTCAGTGCATACTACTCCTAAATGTTTGCAGCATGAGCTAAAAGGATGCTTAGGAAGAGTGGCTGTGACAGGGTGATACATAGACTGGAAGTGCCTAAGCAGCCCCCAGCTTGACATTTGCTGGGGCCCCCCAAAATGCTAACATCGGCCCTGGGGGTCGCCACAGCAGAACTCCAGTCCACTCATGATTGGCAGTGGATTTTATGGTGCCAAGTTGCCAGCCCGACGCCCAACCTTCAACTAAGGCATGCCCATTCACGCTTGCACCTACCTGCATGTCTTTAACATCACTCGACTGTGGGGAGGACATGCAGACTCCACACAGAAGGCGCTCCATCTGAGAATTGAACAGGAGAACCTCTTGCTGTGAGGCGACAATGCTAACTGCTGTAAACTGCACATAATGTAACAAACAAAATGCAACAATGTGAACGGACTAGTAAAAGGAAAGCTTCAGCCAATGCATGCAGTCTGGCGGGGATGCTTTATTTAAAGCCAAATGCCACAACCAGAAAATAAGGCAATGGTGCAGTCAGTTAGCACCTGGTTTAAACATTACTTACTCAGGTGAAAAAAGATTTGCTTTCATTTGTGATTCCTTGTATACCAATTTTATAAAATAAAGCGAGTGGGAACTTGAAGCAGTCTTGGGGCTAACCCCGACACTGGCAGTAAAGATAGCTTAACTGGTTTTACATTTCTGCTCTCATAGTGATTATATTATTATTATATGATTCTGCTGTTCAAAAGCATCATAGAGTCACAGAGCAGCAACATGACTGATCACTCCCTAAGTTTTGCTTTTACCTCTTCTAATTCTAACAAGAGCTTTGCAAATTATAAGCACAGACAGAATTATCTAAGAAGAAGTGCAGGAAAATCATTGACTTTATTTCTTTATTTCTTTTATTAGCATGCATATAATATTAATCTTATGTTTGGGCCCACATGCTGACGTAGCATTTTTTCATTGTGCTCTACTTATTCGTTCAATTTATGCAGTGCAGGAAGCATGAACAATTTGGGATTTCAGTTATCTAGCTTTATTACGTCTGCTATTTTTCAGCCTACAAGTCAGCATCAAAGCATAATAACCACCATTGCAAAATTCATAGAAAAACATCACAGAGAAATAGAAAAATGTTTCTAGCATAATTGCCCAGGCATGTCCTCAGAAATACGGAGAATAAATGACCACAGCATAAATACCACCTTTGTAACAATCTTTAATCCCATGCATTTTCAGAACATATTAACTCTTGATTCATGCAAAGGGAGTGTAATCCGTGGGCATTTTAATATCCTGTCATTTATCCTTCACTGTAACTTAACTAAAGTATCTTGTTGGAATGCATATACAACTTTTCAGGGCCGAACTCTTCACATTATAATAAATAACACAGAAAGATTTCTAAGCTTTATAATCTATTTTATTATTCAGCATAACCCCTAACAACTGAACAAATAAAAATATCTGGGTTCAGTTTAGACGTTTGTATGTCGACCGTAACAAACAGTTACAGCAGCATCAACACATTCAAGGCTCAGGACGTCTTTCCACTTTTCTTCCAAAGGCTATACAAGCAGAGCTTTGATTAAGGTTAGTCTTGTGAACCCAGAATATGAACAAGTTTTGAAATAAGCCAAAAAGAAAAATACTTGGAAAAACATTGCTTTAAAGCATTCCCTCAAATGGAGCTCATTTGAGATTGTACTCTAACTTCCAAGGGGCAAGCCCTAAGCCTTTTATAAACAGTGAAGTCATTGCCTCACAGTTCAAACAAGTGTTCATACCTCTAGAA
This sequence comes from Protopterus annectens, assembly GCF_019279795.1. Taxonomy (NCBI): domain Eukaryota; kingdom Metazoa; phylum Chordata; order Ceratodontiformes; family Protopteridae; genus Protopterus; species Protopterus annectens. The sequence continues at coordinate 1,548,407,934 of NC_056732.1, read as the reverse complement.
CCGTAGGTGCTACTAGAAAAACTCTAAATGGAAAACTGTTCATCACAAAGTAAACTTTGCAGCGATTGCATTTTTTGCATTGATTAGATTCTAAGACTTAGAATTTTATAAGTCACAATATATACACTCAATATTAATTTTTGTAATGTATAAACAGAATGCTATGTATATATGCCATGGTGGTACGGCGGTAGTGTTGTTACCTCACAGCAAGATGTTCTCCCGTTTGATTCTCGGCTTGGCTTGGGAGTGCCTTCTGTGTGTCGTCTGCATGTCCTCCCCGTGGTTGGGTAGCATTCGAAAGACATGCGTGCGTAAATTGGCATGCCTTCATTGAAGGTTGGGTGTCGAGCTGGCACCTCGGCGTTTCGTAAAAATCTACTGCCAATCATTAGCGGACCGGAGTTCCACTGTGACAACCCCTTACCGGGAAAAAACGAAAGACCAACAACAACATAAACAGAATGCTATGTCTCCGTAACCATTCAAGCTACACACATACTGCCAGCATTTCTTCATACACCTCATATGAGGCTAAGCAGCTCTTTCTGTGTCACTTAATTGTTGACGCATTTAGTGAAACATGAAAATTATTACAATATAAATAAATAAATTGTATACAACAAATACTCAGTATCTCTTTGGATGTACTAGACAGAGGCCAGACATGAGTACAGTTGTGTTTGCCCATATGTAAGCTGTAAGATGAAATCTTCTAATACCTTACATGTACCTCAGTTTTGGAATTATTAATGCAAATATGAATAAGCAATATTTCACACTGAGAGGGGTCAATAGGATGGAACTACAGAAACACCTGGTGGTGTCCAAGGCTGGAAAGAGAAGGTCTGCACCTTTGTACCAAAGCTGACAAAAGCTACAAACAATTCGCCCTTTCACTCACTCAATGATTGACTCACTCACTCATGCGCATTCAAGGCTCAAGACTTCTTCACACTTTCTTCTGAAGGCTATATGAGCAGTCTTTTGTGTAATTTTAGCCCTGTGGGTTGTGGCATTTATGTTAGCTTCAAGCAAATAAAACACTGCAAAATTATTTCTCAACACAATGAAATTATAATCTACAAGGCTCATCTGATTTTACAAGTTTCAGTGGTGCACCTGGTAGGAGACTCCCATACGATGCCACATGAGCAGAGATTTCTAGGTTCTGTCCCAATGCCAGGCACTAAAAACGCAAAGCATCACAAGGGAGTACTTTATTCTTGAGGTGCTTATGTAAAACCATGGACTGAGCTGCTTTTGCTGGTGGTCCTTAAATGGATGTTAACAGTTTAATGGATTACTGAAGAAGAACAGCACAGCTTTCTAAGTGTTATGACCTAATGCTGTCCTGTCTTTTAACCATGGTCTGTGATCTACCTGTAAAATGGAGCATTTTGCTCAGTGGATAATAGTCCCTCATTACATGCACACATGCAGACACACACACACACACACACACACACACACACACACACACACACACACACACACATGCGCGCATGCGTGCGCGCAGACACACGCGCACACATGTACATGTGCACACGTGCACAGACATGCACAATGCTGCATGATCACATGTAGATAGTCATTGCTTAGTCAGTTATGTACAACAGATCACACCTATTTGCTTTGTGGAATATGCAAAACAAAATAGCAAAGAAGGAAAAAAAAAACAGTCTGAATAACTGGTATAAACAAATGACAACCAAAAGGCCCTTACAGTAAAATTTAGACTAACAACATTATTTTCATATGTCTTAGAGTGCAAATCATCACGAATAATACACGCAGGTCCCTGTGAAATAATTCACATTAGTGAATGTTCTTACCTTTGTGATTCAATCTGATACCGCTTGATACCAACTCTGTTTTACTTAAAGATGAGGAACTCAGGCCTTCTCCCTCTTCAATCAAAATACATGTAGCTAGATTGGGGCAAAAGGGGCAGCTGCCCCAGGTGCAAAATATCAGGGCACAATCATCATTACTAGCATTTGGTTTCAGAATGCCGATCATGAACTTTCATTAAGTGCTGAAGTGCTCAGAGCTCACTGTTAGCTGTCGCAACCCACCTGACTCATTTGTAGCAGCAGTTTTCTACTGTTTAACAGTTTCAAGAAAATAAAGTACTTATTTTTTGCTCTTCAGTTTAAAAAAGAGTGGGGTGCCAGATCAGAAAGTGGCCCAGAGTAGCAGAAGAGCTACCGACACCTTTGACACAGTGATAAAATAATAAAAACACATTCCTATGGCATTTCACTGTTGTGTACAATGTTTGATCTTAAAGTAAAAAAGATTTGTTAAAACATAATGCACAGTTTAAATAACAAATACCTTTAAAGTGGCAACAACACACAGACACTTCTAAAATAACCAAGCACTAGTGCATAACTGAGAGAGTGCAAACCACTGAAGAATGACTCGATAAAACACCAAGCACACTAAAAAACACTTTTAATAACTTTAAATAAAAGATGAGTTTAGCTCTTTCATCTGCTACAAATAATTTTATTTTGTTCTTATGAAGCCCATTTGTTACAAATGAATGAGTTAAATCCATCTTAAAAGTACCCCAGTGATGTTAATATACTGCAGACAAGGTTTATGAAAACAAATGATTGGTGCCAAAGTAAAGGATTAAAGCTAAATGCAAAAAATGCATTATTATTTCCTTTTGGAAAGGTGACATCCCTGCTAAATACATTACAGACAGCAATGCCCTAAGTGGAGATCCAGTGGTATATGATCTGGGTATTCAGGTTGATAACAATGTGAACTTTGATCACCACGTAACCACAATAGTAAGGAAATCCTTCTATGTGGCATAGGTTCATAGGTTCATAGGTTGGTACTAGGCTATCAGCCCTAGGGCCTATACAAGCCTAGCCATAACAATTCCCTGGCTATTTCTCCCCACACAATTTACTTCCCTGGACCCCTGTCTAGCAGGGCGACTGACGTGATCCCCGGGGTGAATTTCCTTTCTCCCATCCAATCGTCAAGGTTCCTTTTGAAGAGGACCAAAGAGGCACTCTGCTTGACATGTATGGGCAATCTATTCCAGAGTCTGGGGAGTCTCTGGATCAGGAACCTATCCCTCCAGCATGTTTTGTTTATAACTTATAAGTAAAAGCATCGCATGTAGATATATTATAATTCCATTGTACTCGGCCTTCATCAGAACAATAATTGAGTACAAGGCTCCCTTTTGCATGTATCTCACCAGACACCAGCAACAATTGGAGAGACCGCAGTGATTTCTCACCAAAAAATTACAGGGTATACAAAACATGTCTTACACAGAAAGACTGAAAACCCTGCCACTGTATGTTTTATCCTACAGGTTGCTAAGGTGTGACCTGTGCCTGGCTTACAGGGTAGTCTCTGATCCGTCCCTGATAGAAATGCTAACATTCATAAATAAAACTGCAGGAGGGTCACTCACTCCAGGGATCTTAACCTAGCCTCTGACATGAACAGGTCATGCTGGATAGATAGATACATCTCCCAGATATGGCCACTTCTTCAGAACAAGCTTCCAGTTCATGTAAAACAGACCCCCTCCTTGACCTTCTTCAAATACAATCTAGATCAATGGATGGGTGACCACAAATTCACTCCTGGGGTATTGCACATGTCCATCCTGGACAGAGGAAGTTGGTATTAATTACTATAGACCCTTACCTCTCCGAAGTTCACTCACCACTGACAATTGAGGCAACTCTCAATAAATATGGCTAGGTTTGTAAGGGCTCTAGGGCCATTAGCCTAGTAAATGTCTATGAACCTATGAAAAATGCACTATAAGGGCAGCAAATGTCTTAAACAGGACATAATGACCTTGGGAAGAGAGGTGCAGATCATCCATGACAATGAAACCTGTTACTAAACTGATTATTAAAGTGAATTATCTTAATTTATTGTCTAGGTATCATTTGAGTTGATGGTAAAATACCACTCTAGACCAGTAACTTCCTTGCCTTAGTCACATGTACAGCAAGGCCAATCATATACCTTTGCATCTCCTATTGGGTGGATAGCCTAATGCCTTGCACCCCAATATGGGCAACCACAGGATTGTTGTTTTAACTGAGCCCTCACAACATCTTAGATCCTGGCTCTGGAGAAGCATCCATGCCCCTGTTCTTACCTAGCCTAGTGTGAGTGGTGTCCATATGCTTGACTATAGATTTACTGATTATCAAAGTATTCCCTCGCATGGTTTCAGATGTGCCTTAAAGAGGTTGAGGGAGTGACTTCTTAACCACCTCATCATACATGAGTGGAGCATGAGAATTCTGTACTGTCAGTGAGGGTTCATGCTGCGTATTAAGCATGTCATGACTTGAGAGTTTGGCCTCTAGACTAAATAAATACATGTACCACTCACATATGAGACTAAATAAGTACATGTACTTCTCACATATGAGACTAAATAAGCACATCTACCTCTCACATATGACACTAAATAAGCACATGTACCTCTCATACATGAGACCAAATAAGCACATCTACCTCTCACGTATGACACTATATAAACACATGTACCTCTCATATCAGACTAAATAAGTACATGTACCTCTCACATATGAAATTAAATAAGCACATCTACCTCTCACGTATGACACTAAATAAGCACATATACCTCTCATACATGAGACTAAATAAGCACATCTACCTCTCACGTATAACACTAAATAAGCACATGTACCTCTTACATATAAGATTGAATAAGTACATGTACCTCTCACGTATGACACTAAATAAGCACATCTACCTCTCATACATGAGACTAAATAAGTACATGTACCTCTCAGATATGAGACTAAATAAGCACATGTACCTCTCACATATGAGATTAAATAAGTACATGTACCTCTTACATATGAGATTAAATAAGCACATGTACGTCTCACATATGAAACTAAATAAGGACACGTATACCTTACATATAAGATTAAATAAGCACATGTACCTCTCACATATGAGACTAAATAAGCACACGTACCTCTTACATATGAGATTAAATAAGCACATGTACCTCTCACATATGAGACTAAATAAGCACATGTACGTCTTACATATGAGATTAAATAAGCACATGTACCTCTCACATATGAGACTAAATAAGCACATGTACCTCTTACATATGAGACTAAAGTACATGTACCTTTCACACATGAGTTTTGTTAAAGAAACAATAATGTGTTTTACTACAGTGCCTCGAAATGTGCTATTAGACTGGGAACAGCATGATTAAGAGCTGATTGCATTTCTGTTTTAGATAGATAAATGTCAGAATTAATTATAATTTAGTCTGCAATACTGTCACAGCCAAGAAGTGTACAAAGATGTGCAGACACCTCAATACAGTGCAGTAAACAACTTGCTAATCACTAAACACAGCTAAATACACAGCAAAGTATGCAAGTGATAAGGATGGCAAAAAGAACAAAACACAGTCTAATCTGTGCAATAGCACAATACAGGCACCTGGGACACAACTGAATCAAGAAGGAACAGGAAACAAAATGGGAATATGGCAGAATAATACAGGCATAGGGATACACTGTTTGAATAAAGCAGAGTGAAGTGCCTCTCGACTGTTCAGACTTTCTCAGAATATCCAGATTTTTGTCTCATATTTTTGGTCTCTGTCTCATACATTTTGTGGTTTCTAGCAATTCAATGAGGATAGAAGTCAGTAAATAGTGACATACATTTGCATTTCAGAGTTCATATCTTTAAGAAAATGCATGCCAACCCAATTCATATTATTCTAGCAGCTTTCTACATTTGTTAAACCAATATTTAATAGCCGTACTTATTTTTGGGCCTTGTCACCACATTATTTTAGGCTTTGTCCAGATTTCTTGCACTAAGAGGTTCAGAGAGGTATGCAGAGTGATAAGAAAATTTAAAATATAGCCTGCTTGTATGGCAGAAAAATGCAGGTATTATTTTTGAACACAGTAATATGATAAGGAAATTAGAAACAAAACTTAGTGTATGCACCAGAAGAGAAGAGGCATGGCTCCAGAGTTTGAACACTGCACTTACTGTAAAATAGTACTGTGTAACACTGGTTCTGTGCAGCTATGGTAATACAATTGCCTGAGCAGTGTCACACAATAATACAATTAATTAAAGAGTGCAGTGAGGTAACACCCATAGGGATACCATCCTAAAAGGATACAAGGCCTAAACAGCATGCTGTACATGGACCGACTCAAAGCCTTGTCACTATACTTGGTATCCTACAGGCTGTTAAGAGGTATTCTGTGTCTGGCATGCAAGGCATCCTCCGACCCATCACTGATGGTTTTACTGCACATCAGTAATACTCAGTCTAGGGATATAAACCTCTTCTGCAACATCAGCAGAACTGTTTGGAAGGACAGGCATGTCTCTCAGAGGATACCACTGCTTTAGAACAGACTCCGCATCCATAAAAAATAAAGTTCATCCCTGTCAATATTCAAGCACAACTTAGATCTATGGATGGAAAACAGAAAATCTACCCCAACACTGCCCCCTGCACTACTAATTCAGAGATGCTGCTTTTAAATGCTTTCGCCCATGCATGTTTTCCCCTCAAATTATCTATGCTGTGATCCCAGTTATTCTTATTAGGGGTGATATATAATTATTAACCATGGAATGGGTAAGGCTAATCTCTAGCCAAATGGGATAGGTTAATTTGAACACAAAAAAGGAAACTGGCTTGGCTTAAAATGGCCCTCAGGGGCAGCTAGCCTAGTACTTACCTGTGAAACTATAAGGACACAGTACTACAATGTATGGCATAATGCAGAGATAAGGGAAAAAGTGCAATAAGGAACAAATATGACAACTCTTTTCACTTCTCTTGTTGTAGAGAACTTGATCAAAGGAACCCATTGGCTTCTACATAGCATGAGTTGCCATGGTGCTTTGTTCATCACAAAAAAGGACAAAACCAAACAAAAGCAGCAGCAAACAGAATCAAGCCTGAGTATTGACATCTCTTCCAGTGATACACACATTTTCTTCTGTGTTGATCTGTATGACAAATAAAGTTTACTTTGACTTGACTTTCACTTAATACTAACTAGCTAAAAGCAAATAAATGCTAAGAACACTGCACATCCCCCTTTATAATAAGAAAAAAATGCACAAAGCAATTCCAAATGAAAAATATTAGCAGCCAATGCAAGTCTTAATATTAGCATAAATATACATTCTTCTTGGTATTTAAAGGATCAGATCAGTACCCGGTTCTAAATAAAGTAAATCAATTTCTCAGGCAGGGGGAAGTCATTTAGTTATGCCTTCAAAGAAGGCAGAAGACATAATAACAGAATTTTACTTTTTTTTTAAATCTCTCTGCAGTGCAAAATGAGCAGTTCTCTTTAAAAAAACAGACCCAGGGCAGAGATGTAAGTTTAATAAACGTAGAACATATTATTTACTGCTGTGAAAACATTAAAATTTGCTGAAAGCACAGTTAATGTTAAACGAGCTAGTTTATATTTGATGTGGGAGAAGGAAATGACAAATGATTTGAAGTTCATAATCGAGATCAGTAGAGAAATAAATGCAAATCAAGATAGAAGGCAGATGTGGATTGTGCATATGCAATGTTGAAAGTTTTTTTTTTTTGAAGGTGAGAACAATGGACTTATCAAACAACTTTCCTAACAAAGCTGTAGAACTAACAAAAAAAGTAGAAGGGAACAGATTCAGGATGAAAGATTCACAATGTCTCCATCTCCCGCATATCTTTCAGTTGTACAGACTTTCATAGAATGTCCAGATTTTTGCCTCATATTTTTGGTCCATTTTTCAAAAAATTGTGGTTTTCTGGCAAATTAGTGGCAAATCATTAAAGATTTAAGTTAAAAAATAATGACAGACATTTGAAATTGAGACTTCATACCATTCAGAAAAGTCATACTATAAAACCTGCTATTATATTAACTTTCTAAGTTTGTAAGAGTAATGTTTAAAACATTGTCCCTATGTTTGTGCCTTTGACCCGCTTTTATTTATGGCCTTGTCCAGAGTTTTTGCCCTAAGAGGTTGAGAGATATGATCTCCCAACATGAGGCATATACCACGAAAGTCACACAGTACACTTCTGTAGAGGTATTTTGTTAGTTTATGCTACAATTTAAATAAAAAAGGCATATTGAGCACTGTTTTATACGCCTAATTGGATGAAAGTTTTTTTTTTTTTCTGCTTAAGTTTGTTTTTCTCTCAGTAATGAAAAGACATGCTACGGGGGATAATGGGTACGAGACATTGAGGAGTGGGATGTACACTTTAGAAGTTGGGGTACAACTCCTAAGATCCTGGCAGAGATTTTATGTTTCTGCTTTCTGTTACCTAGAACTTACACTAACTTTTTCTCTAGAGAGTTGCTTGGTTATCCACCTATCACTGCTTGGCAATCATACAGCTGTTAGCTCAGATGACTTTTGTTGTTGTTTTAGCCAGTGAGAACAAACGCCGGGTGGCACGATTGGGATCCCTGCACCTTTGATTGCTCTTGGTTTCCTAATTATTATGACAATGTATAAAAACACACTGCAGTCTCCTCTGCAGGAAATTATTTTTACTGAATGCCACAGTATTGAATTGATATGATTCATAAAGAAGCCATTACTTAGATGAAACAGGTCACCAGACAAGCAATTTATGGCTATGAAAATGACCACTTACGTATTACAACTGCATGTGCTATATGAGATTGCCATGAAATTTAGAAAAAATGCTTTTGTATTCTTTAGGTTTGAATGGAATTCTCATCTAATGGCTCATCACTCTGTTCTTTATTTGCACATTTCTGTTCTCATATTTATAAGAATCCCTGTATACTCCCATAAAGCATGTAGTTCTTTACATCTCCATTTTCATGGTTTCTTATAAATCCCCTTCCCCTTTGATCTTTAACACTGTTCTGCAAAAAAAGGAATTACAAAGGATGGTTGCCAAAGCTCTCCATTATACCAGCCCAGCTAAGCTGTTGGAAAGTGCCACATTTAGCCCTCTCAACCCTTCCATGTTTATGAACTTCTGAAGCCATTACATTTTTCTTGTTTCTTTTACCCTTTGTGGAACTTCTTTAAGGAACTGATTTCCCACCAATACTTTAAAGGAGGAGTACTTCTCAGGTTCACATCCTTTTACTTATCCTATTTAACCTGACTGAACACCTGACATTTTTTTCTCCATATGAAACCAGTAAGTACAATGGACTTGAACATTGTCTACGGTGACTCGTTGGAAGTTCGAGACTCAATAATGTGAGTCCTACTATTGTGAAAATTTAACTGCAGTGTAACACAAGTATTAGTGCACTTTGAAAGTCAATGCTACACATTTTGAAGGTGTCAAGCACCCGTGCACCTTTGCAATACTCCAAGATGCAGGAATTGTGAAGTTGAGATTTTATTTATTTTGTTTTATTTATTTATTTATTTGTTTGCCATGAAAGTCCAACTTGGAACAAGCCAATTTTCAGCTGAGGCCCGGGGAGAAATGCTCCAGACACATGTCTTTGCACTGTAGGAGGAAACCAAAGAACCCGGAGGAAACCCACACAAATGCAGGGAGGACATGCAGGCTCCACACAGAAGGAACCCCAGCAGAAAATTGATCCAGAGAGCCTCTTGCTGTGAGGTGACAACACTAACTGCTACACTACTGCGCCATCATATATATATATATATATATATATATATTCCTCTCATCTCACTTAAATTCTCACAATTCCGAGGATCCCATTTATAATCCATGAACATACAACAGGAACCCATTTGGATCATGTGTTTCATTGTCGTGAAAATACTTCCTCTCTTGCTGTCACCATCATCTTTCTCAGTAATAAGTATGTCTCCTCTTCAGCAGATCTTTCAGTAGAACATTTAACTCTGTTACACTTCTGTGTATAACTTGAGATGCACAGTCATACTAAATTGCCAGATGTCTTTATATCATGGAACAATTAAAATGATATTTAGATTTTCTTTTTCTTGTTTAATGAGGTGAGGATGAGTTGTCCCTCAGCGCTCACACTTCTAATTTGAAATACTTAGGCCTCGAGGCATGATCCACTCAGGAACAGAGCATAAAGTAAAGAGTTTGACTGGGGTTACATCCCATTTAAAAGAGTACTGCAAATGTTATTAAAGTCAGGGACAACAAAAAAAAAAACACCCGTGCAGTAGAAAGGCAAAAATCCAACATGATCCTCATTTTGAGCTTGAATACAGACTGTGAAAGTAAAAAGTTTTAAGTTGGAAGTATCAGAAAAGTTATCACAGGGATAACTGGCTTCTGGTAGCCAAGTGTTCATACTGACATCAGTTTTTAATTCTCGTATGTATGACCTTCCTGCCAGTCTGAAATAGATTCACAAAGTGTTGGATTGTACACTCATTAATTTTGTATATGTAACATTGCATTTGTGAATTGTTTATTTAATAAAGTTCTGCATTTTTATTTTTACATTATTGTAGTTATCTGTTATATGTTCAAAGTTATTTATAGGTTCATAGGTTCATACTAGGCTATCTGCCCTAGGGCATTTATAAGCCTAGCCAGAGTATGTTTGGCTTTCGCCACCCATTTTAAATTAATTTTGCTAATTTTAGTTCAACAAAGGGGTGTGGCTCTGATTTTCACATTTTTATTCCAGTGTTTCTGTCAATCTGTCTGTTTCTTTGTCTTTCAGCACTCTATCCCCTTATCTGTATCCGTTAGTACACATAGTATCTGAAACTATACAGAGTATATGCACACCTTGCATGTGTAACACCACAACCCAGAGTATTAAGTTTATAAGCTGCTGACAAGCGTCATTCAGTTCATCTGGTGTTTGATTCCCGTGCTTTCCATTTGCAGAGTTTATGTTCAAATACCTTGCTTTAACGGGCAGTGATACACTGGGATCTCCCTTGTACGCAGTTACTTCTGCCAAGAATGCTTAACAAATCACATTTTTCCATGCTTTCAGTGTCTTCTACCTTTCAGCATTTTACACCTTTCTTCCATTGCATCTTATGGTTCAAACCCTGCTTTTGCAAGTAGCAGCCAGAGGTCAGTATCAGTAGACCTCATAAGTTATTTCTCCTGTATTTGGTATAACTGCATTTTACTTTTCCTCAGAATTATTGCAGAGTGTATACATGCATGTATGTAAGTAACATACTTGCACTGTCAGACATGATATATTATTCTGCAAGTCTCTAGTTATTTAGGATTCTTGGCTGCTTTATCTTTTTATTGTACTCATTTACTATCATTTGTGTATGTGTGTGTGTGTGTGTGTGTGTGTGTGTGTGTGTGTGTGTGTGTGTGTGCGCGTGAGAGTTTGTGCGAGTGTGTGTGTGTGTGTGTGTGTGTGTGTGTGTGTGTGTGTGTGTGTGCATACCATCCAATTTTGCTCATCTAGTAACACTGGAATATAGAATCCAAAAGCAGATGATAGCAGCAAGGCCCACTTACTAAGCTCTCATGCCTGCCTGTTAGATGATATGTTAATCATAGTCTGTTGGCAGCCTGAAGTCACTTGTCAGTCATTAGGTTTGCCAAATGTTTATTTCATGCACTCTTTGAGTTCTAATGCTGCTTTTTCACTATGCACTTCAACAGGGAGGCTGTTACATGCATTTGTTTCTGTCTCTGTAAATTAAGAAAAATTTAGGTTTCTGAAATTCATGAGTATCACAAAACTTTCTGAGAAGGAAGTGAATATTTTGATGATACTATCACATCTCTACATGCAAAATACACATTTATTAAAACATACCGCTAATTTCCCAGCAGTCATTAAAACATTTTGTAGTATTATTGCTTTTCAGCCCAATTTATTAAGCACTCCTTTTCATTGTTTTTAGTTATAATGCATCCTTAAGATAGCAAGAGAACCCAGTATCAACATTGTGTTTGCACATTGCATTTTCACATTCTGCTACTTTTGTTTTCTTTCCCGTCAGCTCCAGATTTCTTTGTCTTCCCAGAGACATATCTTTTGACTGGTTTCTCTGAACTCTCCAGGCGTACTGCATTTTCATTGCCTGTGTGGCCTAAGCAATATCTGAAAAATGTCTACAGTTCGCTTAACTTGTTAAGGATCATGAGCTGAGAGAACTGAATGTAGCATCCTCATTCCGTTTCTGCCTTTAACAATAACATGACTGGGTTGTTGTGCCTGTATTCACAAATGATGGGATGACAAGTTAGAGGGTTCAGAAGTTTTCTTTCTGATCTGATAAACAATTAATTTCTCAAACATCTGAATTAAAAAGACTGTTTACCACTTTTTAGCTGTAACATGAAAAAATTAAAAAATATGAACGAGTGTGATCACCTCGAGTGCAGAGCTACACGAAACTTCACAGGGTAACAATAAAAGCTTTACCTGCATTTTGTAGCTAAATGCCCTGCTGGTTGCAGGCAAAAAGTGCTCCATATGCTGAAATGAAGCAGTAAGAGCAACCTATCTATAAAATACTTCTCAAGACACACAGCAACAGCCAAATGTGCATCATCAGTAGAATATATATATATATATATATATATATATATATATATATATATATATATATATATATATATATATATAAAAGATTTCAGAACCTTCAGTTGTTTGCAGTACAGCCACATTGCTAAGCCGGAAAAGAAGCTTTCTAATACTTCATCATGTTATCTGTGAATGCATTCTCCCAACTGCAAATTAAGAAGTGTGCAAATGCCAAAAATTATGTGATGTGATTTTTAAAACTTTTTCATTACTTAAAATTGAATTTTTAATTGGCAGGAAAAGATAATAACACCCATAACAACCCATTGATAATAGAAATTGAATGTGAATGTTGCATTTTGCACAGGTCTTTGCACATAATATTTGACAAACTGAATATGCAGATGAAGTATGCTCTCACCGCCATATGCTCAGTGATAGCCTAAGTGCATTAGACTTCTTTCCTGCCATGGCCAATCTTTTAATATTGTGGTGATACTAGAATGTTTGGCATTTACCTTCTAGATACACTGCTTTGAAAATAGAGGCTACAGTTGTAGCACCAGGAAATTGAATAATACATGGTAACATAATTATTGAAATGATTTAGTGAGGGCACGCTCACTGGGTTAATTTGTTAACAAGTGCAGTCTAGGAGTGCAGCTATTTTCTAGTAGATCACCTCCATTCTAACATCTTATAATCTCAGCCTAGGGAAACAGTTTAGCACTGGGTAACATCCATTCTAATATCTTTCTATGGGCACTGCTATTTAGTAGTATAGCAATAACCGACGACGCCGGTGTGGTATATTCACCCTCATGAATAAACTAGGCCAACTGTGGGTAAATTTCAATATACCACAACCACGGAGTCGGTTATTGCTATTATAAAATAACATTATTTAAGAAAAAAAAATACTTACTTTTCTTAAATAATGTCTTTGTATAATGGCGCATTACTGTTCTTCCGTGGCTGGTGGTATACTGCTTCCTTGTGTTGATGTACTGCGCATGTGTATGGGACTTGTGTTCCAACGCATACCCAGTACATCAGTGCTCGGGAAAGTAAGCAACGAAAAAAAGAAGATCTCCATTGTTCTGCTTTTCCTTTATTTAGGTTCATAGGTTCATAGGTTTATACTAGGCTATCTGCCCTAAGGCATTTATAAGCCTAGCCCAAATTATTGTGGCTTACGCCACCCCTTATATGAAAAAATACTGTGCCCATTAGTTTGTTGTGCCTCTGTCCAGCAGTGACACAGAGATGATTCCTGGGGTAAACCTACGATCTCCCATCCACAGGTCTAGATTTCTCTTGAACAGAGTCAGCGAGGTGCTCTGCCTCACATGGACCGGGATTTTATTCCACAGCATAGGGAGTCTCTGAGTGATAAATCTATCCCTCCAGCACGTCCTATTTATATCCGTGCTAAGGTTTAAGTCGCTTGCTCTAGTGGTTTTGGTGGATTTAGATTTTTTGAGGTGGAGCATGTCCATTAATTCCGGGTTGGACATGGCCTTGTATGTCAGGCACATGTCACCTCTGAGCAGATGGTATGCGACTGAATAGAGCTGGAGTTTCTTCAATCTGGCAGCATATGACAGATTTTGGAGTCCCTTTATCCTTTTGGTGAGGAACTTTTGGGGTCTCTCCAATTGCTGCAGATGTCGGGTGAGATACATCCCGAATGGGGCATTGTACTCGATCATTGGTCTGATAAGTGAAGAGTACAGGGGAACAATGACCTCACTAGATCTGGATGTGAATCCCTTCAAGATCAGGTGGGCAATGTAGAAGGTCTTTCTAACCACTTTAGCAATGTGAGTGTCAAAAGAAAGGCCACTGTCAACCTGGGTCCCCAGGTCCCTGATAACCTCTTCTGTGCTTAGTGGATTGCCACCTATATGGTAGCTTGGGGTTACCTTGTTTTTCCCGAAGGATATGACTATACATTTTTTGGCGTTTAACTTCAGGCCATGGCTCTGGCACCAACTATCTGTTTCCGTGAGTCCCTTCTGAAGGATATCCGTGTCCGATGCACTTTCCACTATGGCCCAGTTTGCAGTCGTCTGCAAACTTTGTCAGCCAAAGTCCTCCCATGTTGGCCTGTACTTCTGAGAAGTAGATGCCAAACAATACGGGGCCAAGGACCGAGCCCTGTGGGACACCACTTGTGACCGGCTTGGAGTCTGACACAGCGCCAGCAACTCTAACCCTGTGGGTTCTGTCCTTAAGCCAGTTTGCAACCCATCTTGTGACATATGGGTTTACATTTAAGCTGGTAAGTTTTTCTACAATACCCGAGTGGGGTATTGTGTCGAAGCCTTTGCAAGGTCAAGGTAGGCTGTATGGACTGCCTTTCCTCATCAATGGCCTTGGTGACTGTTTCAAGAAGTCAACCAAGTTCAAAAGGCATGATCTTCCCTTGACAAAGCCAAACTGGGTCGGGTCCAATGTCTGCAAGTCCCCTATATCTTTGTTTATGAGCTCCATTATGATCCTCTCCATAGCTTTGCAGACTAGACTTGTTAAGCTTATGGGCGGTAATTACCAGGGTCCGTAGAGGCACCGCCTTTGTGGAGTGGGACCACAGTTGCCGTCGCCACTCCTTGGGCACGTATCCTGTGGTAAGGCTGAGATTAAACAGCTGCCTTATGTGCGGGTTTAATTCCTCATTTAGCTCGTGTAGCACACAGCCGGGGACACCATCCGGTCCCATTGATGCTGTGTTTTTAGCTTTAGAGAGAGCAGCTTTCACCTGCGCATTTGAGATGTCCGGGAGGCTACACTCGGCTGGGATAGTTATCTCTCCTTTAGGGGAGAGGGGTGAAGTTTGCACTGAACCTGTCTGCCAGTATGTTGGCAATGTCTGTGGGTTCAGTGATTTTTGTATCATTTTGGACTAATTCTGAGCATATCTGGGAGTTTCCACCCAGGTTCCTAACATAGCTGAAAAAGGCCTTATGATTGTCCTTTGAATCCATGGCAATTTTTCTCTCAAAATTGGCCTTAGTTGATTTTATGAGTGCTCGTATTTTTATACTAATTTATTTTTTTAATTAAAAAATAAAAGGTTCGGAAAGTTTAGGGTAGGAGAGAGACAGAATGGAGGAAATACAAGGGAAATGAGGTACGTGTCTTTAGATTTAAACGATGTACCTGAGTTCCCTTGTATTTTCTGCATGGTGTCTTTCTCGTATTTCCAGAATCCTCCGGACTACAAATTTTGTTTTTATTTTTGTTCAAAAAAAGTTAAAATTAAAGAATATACCAAGAGAAAAAAGTATGGTCGACCGGACCTTTCTCCGTTGGTATAATTTCGGATTTACAATGGGCACGCTGGTTGGGCTGGCCAAACAGCATGCTTGTTTTAGAATATTAATGGCCAGCCATTGTATAATAGGTACTAAACAATGACTGGCCATTAACATTCAAAAAGTAGCATGCTGGTTGATCAGCCCAACCAACGAGCCCTTTGTAAATCCAAGCATATACGAATAGAAAAAGTCCAGTCACCCAGACTTTTTTTCCATTAATATATGCTACAGCTTTTTCACTTTTCTTCAGCTTTAAGAAAAAAAAATAATAATAAAGAATGAAGTCCAGACAGTATGGAGGTACAATAGAGACAGGACTGAGAAAATACAAGGAAAGTCAGGAACGTTATGCAAAACTCAAGAAATGCACTTGATTTTCTTGGTACTTTCTCAATCCGGTCTCTCTAGTACCTGTCAACAGTCAGAATTTCAAACTGTATTTATTTATTTTTTTTATTTAAAAAAAGAAAAATGACAGAAATATTCCTTTCTTCGTTGCTTCCTTCCCAAAGCACTGATATATTGCTTAAGCATGTTTATGCACACTACACAAGAAAACCCCAAGATACAGAAAAAAGAAGGAAGAACACCATGGTGCTGTTATACAAAGACATTATTTAAAGAAAAGTATTTTTTTTTCTTAAATAATGTCATTGTATAATAGCAATAATCAACTCCGTGGTTTGATATATTGAAGATTTAGCAATGGTTGGCTTTGCCCTTATGATTAAACCACACCAACCGTGGATAAATCTTCAATATGCAAAACCCATATCATCGGTTATTGCTATAATATCCAATGTTCATAGGTTAGTACTAGGCTAACTGCCCTTACAAGCCATTTTAAGCCTAATCAATTATCCCTTGTGAGACTTGAACCCTGCACCTTGCGTTTGTAAGGCAAACACCTTAACCATTAGGCCACCCTCCCAACCAATATTCTTCATTAGATCACTCAGGCAGTATTCTTAACATCTGGAACTCTTCTCCACAAAGGTTCTGTCCATTTGGCCAGCCTACTAGAGAGTTGGATCCTTCCTTGGTGAAGTACACATCTGTTCTTGGCATGTGCCAGCTTGCTGGGATGAGGTACATGCTTCCATGACATGTTTAGATTTGCAGACATCTGTTGGCATCAGGAACAGTTTTTCCTTACTTTTGTTTACAGTCTCAGAAGCTCAGGCAGATAAGTACCCCAGTGAAGATTTTTTTATATTCATTTACTACAGACTGCGTGGGTTTTACACTTAATGTCTGTGTCAAAAAAGGGAAGTGAGACATGGTTGACAAACAGCTTACAGATTAGTTGCTTATTTTGTCTGAGGACAGAACATGACATAAATTCCTATCAATTCCTTTAGGGTTAAGCTCCTAAAAGCTTAAGATGTTCACCTAGAAGTTGTTATCTTGAAAACAAGAGGCTGTGTCTGGTGGCATGTGCAGCATATCCTCCACTTCTTCGTCAGGTTCAGGATTTGACCCTCTGACTAAAAGGTAGTCAAGGCAGAAGGCATCCAAAGAAGTAGACAATTTTGATCATACTGACATGGCCTCTTATAGGTTAAAGATATCAGAACCTGGTGAGGTGCTTTTGGAGCCCCGCCAACTGTCTGTTAGTGTCTCCCTGGCCTTTAATTGTTCATGAGTTCATGGGTACATACTAGGCCTAGCCTTAAATTCATTTGGTAGTTTTAGGCCTTAAATTCTGCATAGGAATAACATATAGATGAGCAGAACAAGGATATACTCGGACACTTACTTGTTACTGCTATCTATATGGGACACGGCTGCTAAACTATGGGATAACTTGTGGTTTCCCATCCATAGTGTTGCCCCTTGGAGGCTGTTAGTACCAGGGATAAAAGCATGTCCATTGCTTCTGACTGTCCTTCTGTCTCTTCTCCTGTCAGCTATCTAAAGATGAGTTTTCTTGATGCTATCAGCCATTCAAAGATGAGTTCCCTGAAACTCAGAGTCATTATAACAGAAGGTGAAGGAGGTGTTAACAGAGTTCGTGTCAGAGAAAAGACTGAAAGTTGTGGAATACAGATCCATCCCATACCAATTAAGCCTCATGGGTTGCCCCACTAAAACAACAGCCAGAAGAAAAAATACATATCCCCTACTACTCCTAAGCAACTTTCTTCTGAGAAACCTATTCTTCAGACATGTCAAGATTGATGTTTTGCTTTAGCCCAAGAACAATTGAAGATTATTCAAGCAGTACAGCCATGACAAACTATTCCTCTTTCTCTTCCAATGACAAGAAAAAAATTATACATCCTCAGCTGATGAAGAAGACTTAGATTTTTGCGTCTCATTTCCCTTCTCCTTTGGATTACTAGTCTGCTGTGTAAAATGTTATTCCCATGGATTCTCAAAATGTTTATTTAGTTAAGTAGGTAGATGGATGAGTGTTCATATTATAATACATTACATTCAACAGATAAGTTATTTAAAGGCAGTTACAGACAATGGTGGGAGGTCCATGGGAGCTGAGTGGAGGAAATCTATGAGATGGAAAAACAAGAAGCCATTCCCAAACCTTAGGGGCTAGTACCTTATTTGAATACTCCTGAAGAGCAAGACCCTTGAGAATACCTCTCAACCTCCTAGAGCAAGAAATCTGTACAAAGCCATAAAAAAAGTGGGACAAAGGCCCAAAAATAGGGACAATTTTTAAATATTGCTCTTACAAACTTAAAAAGTTGATAGAATAACAGTTTTTTGCATTAACATGAATTTTCTGAAGGATATCAAGTCTGAAACTTAAATGTCTGTGACTGTTTCCTAACTTCAGTCTTTAATGTTTTGCCATTAATTTGCCAGAAAAAACACACTTTTATTAAAAATGGATCAAAAATATGAGGCAAAAATCTGTACAGTTGAGAGGTATGTTTACCAGCTAAGCCTGTGGAACCCCATTCCTAGCTAAAAGGTTTTATTTTTATTTTTAACTTCTATCAAACAAAACATGACAACACATTTTGAGCTACAACTATAGAACTATATTTAAGAAAACACTTTTGCCTGAGCTTCATCGGGTACATCTAATAGAGTGGTGTGCACTTTGAACAATGAAAATGGCCGCTTTTAGGAAGCTAACACCAGACAATATTAGTCTGTTTTGTAACACATGTAAAATGAGAGGTTGTGTCTGCATCAGTGGGGCTCACATTCCTTGAAGCCAAGTATGAAAGCTTTATTACAGAACGTTTTCCAGTCTATCACATGTAATATGAGAGGCTGTACCCACTTTTATAGGGCTCATTATCGCCTGACATATAATATGAAAGGCTAATATTCTCTTGTATAACAAAAACGGTTTACAGTGCCTGCCTTTAAGAGGGTCATCTACATGACTAATGCGACCAGTCCCCATTTTTCTCCCTCTTGATGAAGACAGACCTTTTTACAGAGCTCATGGATGTGCACAAGTAAGAGAAAAAAGGTAAAATGTAAGTAAAGTTTGAGATCTCAGAACCTTTTGTGGAGGCTTTCTATCCCCATAGAATAAAAGTCCACCAAGTGGTGAACTGCAGCGTATACAAAGACTTTTAATAAACAAAATAACCTCAGATCTTCTTTGAGCATAGGCAAGTTGTTCCTATGGTGTAAAGAATATAGCAGTGTGGAGTGGTGCCCTGGAATAACATTTTTCATTGTACTGCAGATTATAGAAATGTTGTTAAATGCAGGCCCAGTGGCTACCGTATATATACCTGGTTGTAGTGGAGTAGCTGAAGTCAGAGGGGGAATGCTCTTGGTCCTTCAGCATGGCTTCATGGTACTCCAGTCTGGGGTCTTTACTGCCAAGCTTCTTCCTGTGTCTAGCAGTTGCTGAGAGCTCTTCTGTTCAGATTATTCCTCTCTCCAGGTTCCAGGTGGTGACGTCAGGGCTCTTTTGTTTAAATGTTTCCTCTCTTCAGGTTCCAGGTGGTAAAGTTTGTGCAAAAGAGGGCTAGATATCTTTGTGCCTGGTTAGAGTCTGTGCCTTGGTCTGACATTATCAGTTTACTTATTTGCCCTTTGGGCTTTCTACAACACCAAGAGTATTTACAAAGTGCCTGTCCCCAGATATAGCTTTTTGTTGACTTCATGATATTCACTATCCTTAGATGATTATTTGATTCAAGCCACGACCTGGTCCAGATATTCTAAAGGCCTTGGATTTCACTGTGAATCTACTAAGTAATCCGGGATTCACTTTCAGTCTAAAGAAATATTCTCTAATTCCTTCCTTCGTTCCTTCCTAAGATGCCTAAGGGATAGCATCATGTAAACAGCCTTCTCCCACCAGACAAAACGTATACAAAAGCTACTTCCTGAATCTAGGCTAGTCCATGTTATCAAGAGTTTTTTTCTAAAAACCCTGAGGTTCATGGCTTCTACTATTCTCATGGCTCTGCATGCCAGACTTTATATGCAGAAATTCCACCGGTATCTCAGGTCAGTTGGATGTATCACCAGAATCCTCTCAACCAACAAATCCCAGTAATTCCCTATCTGGTTCAGGACTTGCTCTGGTGGGTCAATCAGGTAAACTGCAATCTGGAGATTCCCTTTGTACAGCTTCTGCCAGTCCAGAGCACTGCAATACAGTCTTCAGACTTTGTATGGGACGTTTGCTCACTAGAAACCAAGGTTTAGGATATTTGGAGCCCCTTGCACAAGAAAAGTAACATCAGCATCAAAGAGATGATGGCCTTGATCAATTACCTCAAAGCTCTGCCCCATATATGAACATCAGGTTCTCTCCACATAGTGACAGACAATACCACAGCCATGTTGTACATGGACAAACAAGGCAGGACAAAAGTCTTACTCTTAGTGCAGCCTAACCATGGCAGCTTGGACAGTAGCCTTTTCTACCACAGCAGTAACTTTTATGCAAGGGGTAGAAGACTAGGGCAAAAACTGGATTCACTAAGGTTATCCTTCATGGCAACCTAAATTTGGGGGGAGGGGGGACTACTTTCTTACTTCAATCAGTCTGATGAAGTTCTCAGAGTTAAGAATACTGCAATTGTGATCTAATGAAGAATATTGTACAATTGCATAGGTAACATACCATAATAGTATATGTTTGAATAGATTATTGTTGAAAGTATCAATACCCTTCCTCCATCCCCAAAAGGGCATTTTCTTGATGTTTTGCCTAATGGCTAGTGTGGGATATTTTTTAATTTCTTTCATTCACACCATTCCTTAAATTCTTGTGCTTTCAAAATTCACCCTGCTGTTAATATTAGTACATCAGTGTCCCGTATTACTTTAGGAAATTAATCGTATGCTTACTTTAATTATTATCAGGGCAAGAAAGCTGTGAAAATGCTACAAATGTACGTACCTCTTACAAATGCATACTGGCATGTACCAAGGTTAGACATAACCCTCCTGGAGGGAAGGATGCTAAGCTTTAGTAGGTCAGAATGATTTGACTCTTGTGGGGAATATCCCAGATGTTAAGAATACTGCAACAGTCATTTATGCGAACATCTACCATTAATGTGGCAGATTATTTACAAACTGTACTTTTTAATACCTTTACAATCACAGTCTAGGAATAGAGTTATTTAGTACTTATTAAGATGGGTTCATAGGTACGTACTAGGTAAGCTGCTCTTGCAGACCATTTTAAGCTTAGACACTTTCTGTTTTTGTGCTTGAAATAGTGTATTCCATTTAACAATAGATTTACCTCCCAGTGTTGATAATTACATCTAACCACTAATGAGAATAACTGGGGTCGTACCATAGATAATTTGAGGGGATCACCATTCATGGGATGCTACCTCTATCCATTAGTAGTACAGGGGGCAGTCCTAGGGTAAATTTTCTGTTTCCCATTCATAGATCCAAGCAGTGCTTAATATGGAAAGATGTGAGCTTTGCTTTCATGTGGATGGGGAGTCTGTTCCAAAGCAGCAGTATCATCTGTGAGATACACCTGTTCCTCCAAATTTTTCTGTGTGGCAGAAGAGGTTTAAATCCCCTAGAATGAGACTTTCTGTTGCCATTTGACTTGCCAATGTGCAATACATTCATTTATTGGGTCAAAAAATGCCTTGAATACTAGACACAGGCCACTTCTTAGCAGTCTGTAGTACACAGAGCGTAGTGCCAGGGCTTTGAATCAATCCATGTAGGAT